>NC_063207.1:27548383-27835883 GCF_017589495.1 Alosa alosa
CCTCTCTCTTTTTCTTTCTTTCTTTCTTTCTTTCTTTCTTTCTCTTTCTCTTTCTCTCTCTCTCCCTCCCTCTCTCTCCTTCCCTCTCCTCTCCTCTGGTCCCTCTCACAGGACTATGTGCTGGCCGTGGAGACGTACCACTCCATCATCCGCTACGAGCCCCAGCAGAGGGTGCAGCTGCTGAGCGGCATCGGCCGTATTTTCCTGCAGGTAATTGTGGCCCTTAGCCCCCCCCCCCCTTTTTTTTTTTGTCCTCGTTCACTTACACCAACTCAGCGCCTTTTACCGGAGGACTATTTTTTCTTTAATGGTGCCACCAGGTGCCCTCTGAACTGCCAGGCCCTCGCTATCACACATTGCTGTCCCTGCTGGTGCCTAATCTAAAATTGCCTCTTTTAATCGGGACTTTACTAACCACTCCTCAAAGTCTGGGGCTATCGTGAAACCGGACGCAGTTTGTGTCATCATCTTACTGCGTGGCGCTTCTAGCTGATACCCAGCGCAACACAGAGAAGATAAGGTCTCAGGCCCAGGCCCTGTGTTCATCAGTTAGCTCGTGCCTCTGCAGCATGTCGACTCAGATTATGATAACAGCAGACGATGCTCAGTGAACCGTGCGATAGTTGCCCCAAAGCGATAATTGTTTTGCTATCATCTTTTATTATTAGATTGGGGACATTAAGACTGCGGAGAAGTATTTCCAGGAGGTGGAAAAGGCCTGCCAGGCAAAGGGAGAGGGGCAGATGCAGGATACTTCAGTGCTGATGAATAGGTAAGGTGTGTGTGTGTGTGTGTGTTCTCCCTCATATCATAGGGAAAGGTCTTACGGACACAGTCACAGTGTATCACTCCATTTGGGCCTGGTGCAATCTTGCTACTGGAGGTCACACTTCATTTATTCACTAGCAAATGTATTTTTAGTCATTCACTTTTACCATAACCTGTGAAACTGTAGCACTTGTCAGCTGTGCGTGTGTTACAATTTCTGTTTTAAATTGTACTTGTTGAATGTTAGTTATTAGTGTAGTGTGTGATTATGTCTTTCA
Source organism: Alosa alosa (assembly GCF_017589495.1). Lineage (NCBI taxonomy): Eukaryota > Metazoa > Chordata > Actinopteri > Clupeiformes > Clupeidae > Alosa > Alosa alosa. The sequence goes on from NC_063207.1 coordinate 27,549,430, forward strand.
CACCTTGACTTCACAGGGCATTCGTTTACCTCAGTCAGAATAACTATTCAGAGGCACACACATGCTTCGCCGGTGTACTGAAGATCGATCCCATGAACCCTGTGGTAAGTTCTCCATTTGTACTCATCTAAATGATTTTGAAAGCTCTAAGCTTTACACAGGTGATACAATCTCAATAACATCCAGTCTTTTTTTTGGTTGGCTTCAGATGGGAATACTTACTGCCCTGCACTTACATTACAAAAAGCCATCACAGTTTTATTTCCCTACTTGGATAAAGATTAACAAACAAATATGCTAGCTCTCTCAATACAAAGAAATGTTGTAAACACACACATTAAAAACAATAATCTAAAATGTTACTCTTGTGTGTCATGCTGTATAGAGACCACAACATTTATAATAATGTACTGTAGCACTATCATAATAATGTAGCACTAGCATTTGTACCAAAAGCAATTGCTATTGTACAGCTCAGTGTCATAACAGTCAATACATGTGTATGTATCCTTTTAGTACATGACATTGGAGTGGAGATTATATGGATTGTAGTTAATATGTTAATACATTTTCAACAATGCAGGAATAAGAGGTTGTGTGATATATTGGCCTGTTCCTAACTCCTGTCCACTCTGTGTCCATCTGCAGGCGAACAACAACGCGGCTGTGTGCCTGCTCTACCTGGGCCGTCTGAAGGAGTCGCTGCGGCAGCTGGAGAGCCTGGTGCAGCAGGACCCGACGCTCTACCTGCACGAGAGCGTCCTCTTCAACCTCACCACTATGTATGAGCTGGAGTCGTCACGCAGCACCCAGAAGAAACAGGCACTGCTGGAGGCGGTTGCCGCTCGTGAAGGGGACAGCTTCAACACCCAGTGTCTCAAGCTGGTCTAGGGCTGGCTCCCGCCGGCCGGCCGTCCAGCCAGCCACTCAGCCACGGACGGTCACAAAGGTCTCCCAAAGCAGCAGGCCGAGCCAGGGACAGGCAGGGTCCCTGATTGGGCATTAACTCGCTTACCACACAGGCCAAAGGGTGGCGGCTCCCTGGCCGTCTGTGAAGCCTAATGTTCCTTGTTTGTTTGTTAGTTTTTAGTGTTAGGTTTGGGTGCAACTGGTGGTCTGACGGTGACTGACTGGGCGGGAGTTGTTGATGAATGTGTGTCACTAAATACCAGAGAGAGTCCTTGTTGTTCCCAACACGTGCTCAGGCTTCACCAGAAGCACACAAGCTTTCCTGAGGGCAAGTGATCCCAAGACCAAAGCGTTAAGTCAATAGCAGTAATCCGCCAGAGGACGTGTTGCGCATGGTGTCGCATTCTGTTTCTTTTCTTGAACACTAAATGGCGTAGTATTTGGTCTAGTTAAAACAGCACATATCTCGTGAAAAAAAGGAATGTAAAGTATTTGTATCATCCAAAAATGTACATATTTTATAACAATAAAAGAATCAAGTATAAAGATGACCTCTTAAATTGTAATATTATGTGAATGATTCTTGAATGCTGATTGCTGTTTACATTCTGTGTTAATCTTAATCACAATCTGTACTGTATGACTTGTGATTTTAGAAAAATTATGTTCATCCAAATAAACGTGTACTGATCTTTATACATGTGGAATTCAACCCAATTCATGAGGAACATGTACTGTGTTTGGAAGAAGCATTTGTGCATATACTTATTTGTGATCTAGCAGTCTACACAAGTAATCCCTTAAACTGTGTGAGGACTGAAGAGGGAACATCAAAACGTAGTCCTTGAGCCAGTCGGTACCATGGGTCGGTTGGTACCATCTGCGGGAATAAGTCTTATAGTGATTTTTGGCAAGGTATACCACCCTGGAGTTAGAAAATAAGTGATAGCATTGCATTGGCTATTTGTGGTTATCACCCTGTTTATGTCTATTATACGCTTATGAGGGGATACCTTACAGGTAAATAGGCTAAAAATCTTAACAGATATCCCCACAAAACTTCTGCAGCTGCTTATTTACATTATGTCAATATTTTTTTGTACTGGAAGTTTACTGAGATATTATGTATACATATGTAAATGAGCTATTATGAAATATGCCACAATTTGCATGCATTTCAAGTAGGCTATAGAAATCCTAACATTGGATAAAGTCAGGTTCAAAATTCTTTTTGTTTTTCATTTTGGTGACATTTGAGTGAAATGTTATTCCTGAAATGCTGTATTTTTTGAGAATGTCTTCATACATTTGCTGAAAACCCATATTATATATATATATATCCCATAACTTTTGTTTACTTTCCATACAATAGGTCACAAATCATATACAACCTCCTCTATAAAATCCTCCAGCATATAGGAGTATATCTGGAAACTTTAGTGTTTGTAAGTACAATCGAAGTGGATATCTGGTTCAGGGTTGGGAATATGGTTGGTGATCATAGATTAGGCAGTATCTTGATCTATTCAAAATACCCATTGTACAACATTTCACTCTAAAATGTTCAAAATGAAAAACAAAAAGATTTTTTTCTTTATCCAGTAGGGTTTCTGTACTTAAAATGTATTGCAATGTATTGCATATTTCAATAGATAATGGCTCATTTACAAACCTATACATAACATTTCAAAATAGTTGCAATACAAAAAAAATATTGACTTAATGTACATAACCAGTTGTGGAAGATTTATGGGGATGTGTGACGTGCAGTCAAAATTGTTGGGAGGCACACAAAGTCCATGGGACACAGATGCAGGACTATATAAGGCCTATAAGTCTAGCGACAGTACCAAAGGAGGGTGTGATTTCAGAATAAACCAGAAATAATAAACCCTCTCCACCACAGTAGCTTTATACTAAATTCATCTCATCCCATCCTGCAACACAGTGGAGTTCAATTCAAACCAGAACACAGCTAACATAATTCTTCAAGTGTTAACAGCATTTCTACTAGCCTGACCACATCCGACTATCTTTGCTCATTTTTATTTCACTAAGATACTATTCTGGCCCCTCTCAACGTGTTCACATTTCCCTCAGCCACCAGGATGGGGGGGTTGGGGGGGTCAGCGATGAGAGGGGATGATGTTCATTTTCAAAATCAAAAGTGCCTGTGGTAAAGTATGTACATTTTTACAGCAAAAGTAAATGCATTATTTCCTGTCTGCCAATGCCATTTATTATCAGTTTGTAAAGGTAAGGCAAAGTAGGATGTAAACTTAACATAAAGTCTACGCCCATTATGATGCAAGGGTTATGATGCAAGACTCACAATACTGATATTAAAACTTTATTTCACTGTACCTGAGTATCATTCTACATTTGCACACAATCAATAGACCTAGTATCTTTATGTTAGCCTTGCCATTATAGACATAAATGTGTCAACTATTCATCTTTACAAAGCATAAAGGGTGTAAACAAATATTACTACACTAGAGTAATCATAATTTCTGTTACTGAGATGTCCCCACCGAGCACTCTAACAAGGCATTAGGGTTAGTAGATCTTGTGCTGTAAATGTTAGTGAGTCAATCCATAGTGGTTCCTCAAGTGTCGGGCAGACCACATGACACTTAAGCACATTTTAATGAGCTCAGATATGTCTTGCGGATTTCAAAGTCATCAGCAGGCCGGTTATAAGCCTTCCACACAGGCTCTCCCACAAACAACCTCATGGCTTTCGCATAGTTCTGGAAGAATAAAAGTACAACAGAGAAAACATGTTAAAGAAGGCCATGTCAAGCCAAAGTACCGGTAACTTGAAAATAGCTGAAATTGGAGTGATACAAATTTCAAGGGGCTGAGCCTTACTGTTTCGTCCATTGTGAACCTGTGGTAAATGCCTGCTGGCAGAGTGATCATGTCCCCTTTGGACATGGCAATCCTGATCCATCGGTCATCTTTATCCCTGACATCAAAGTAGCCTCTCCCATCCAAGATGTATCGGATTTCCTCATCCAGGTGCAGGTGCTCTTCATAAAACATTTTCAACTGTAGGAGAAAGGAGAGTCGCAGCCATGAAGCCCACTTGATTTGCTTCTAATGGAGAATTAGTGAAAGACACCCATTACGCCTCCATTTTTCAATCTTAAAAGGAGAATTCCGGTGTGATATTGACCTAAAGTGTATTGAAACATGATACCGAGTGTGAACGTATGTCTCATAGCCCATCTCGGCTTGTCCCCTGCACTCCAAAATCTGGGCTAGTTAGCCGATGCTACCAACAGCTTTTTTCAATAGTGGTGCTTCGGCATCGGGCTAGCCATGCAAATAAATCACTGTTTTACACCCATTTACGAGGCTCAATGTATCTCCACACTTCATTGGTAGACTTCCGAGGGCCCTGACATTTAAACGCGAGACATTGAGAACTTTGAAAAGCACTGGTAGTTTACTTACAAGACGATTTATACAGACAGTATCTTCACAAAGTTTAGCGTTTGCAGCCATCTTGAATTTAGTCACGATAAGGCGAGCAACGAGTAAGAATGAACAGGTATGATAAGGGATCAGTCACCAGATCACCTTTTGTCAACTTTAGGATCTTTCCACTGTATCAGAGATGGAAAGTTTTGTGGGAATTTACTAGCAAGTGGAAAATGGACATTCTTCTATAATATACTAATCTAGGGAAGAATTCTAACCAGCTCTGAGATCTAAATGCAAGGTCGTCAGGGCAACATTTACAGAACCACACAGGTAGAAATGCAACAAATGCGAATAAACTGTTTCCAACACCAGTAAGCAAACCAGCAAGCTTTGATCAGTTAGTCTAGTTTTTACAGTAGATTAGATGGTTAGGCCACCAGTTTTAGACCAAACTTTTTACTGCTGCTTCACACAGGAGTACAGTATACAATTACCTTTTCTTCATAGTTGGGGAGTTTGTCCTTATGTACAGTGATGATGTCCATATATGAATAACCCCTCTCTTTACGGATCTTCTCTAGTTCTGGGTCATTTTCATAGACGTCTGCATTTAACTGTAAAGGAAGAACAAAATATTTAAATTTGCCGAGCTTCTAGAAATTAGTGTATTAGATCAGATTTGGATCTTTCAAAACTGGATGGACAGCATAATACAACATTAACTTTCAATTAGAAGTAGCCAGCAAACATGACATTCTTATTCTTGTTACCAATTCTACTAAATCAACTCAGACTCATACAATTGCAGTACATTTAGTTTTCATGTGACTGCTTATAAATATTGGCAGGGCACCTTTCCTGGCTCCTTCTCTTGTCAGGCAGGTTATTTCATAGGGTTATTTAGTCTCCAACTGATGAAGTATGTGCATGTGCTCTCCAATTCATTCAAAGTGGCTTGAACATTCAGGTAATTATCATGACTGAGTTCAAAGTTACATTTGGCTGGTCCATGGGTGTCACACTTTTAAAAACGTGTTGGCTTTTGAATTTAGTTGATGTTCTAAAACACTGGTGTGTATGTTGTTGTAGTATGAGGTCCACTCACAACAACCTTTAGATCTAAAGAACCGTTTCAAACCATTAAACCTGCTGCCACTGTAACAGCTAACAGGCTCATATGGTGACATGTAGGGCCTGTAAAGCCCAGAGAGAGACAGACACCATCACCCAGATAGAAAAAAGTAGGAAAAACACTGAATAAACCCTTCATCAAATGACAGTCGTCTTTGACATTCTCAAAAAAATGCCAAATCTGAGAGAAGGTAATCTGGGGGGTATTCCAAGTACGTGGTTTAGTGACAAACCTGGGTAAGTTAACTCAGAGTAAGTGGTAAACCTCCTACAACAAGAGCCCTATGGTATTGTTTTGTTTGAAGAATGAATCCATGCAGCTCTTCTGTTAGGAGGTTTACCACTTACTCTGAGTTAACTTACCCAGGTTTGTCAGTAAACTACGTACTTGGAATACCCCCCAGCTCATTTAAGATTCTGTTATGGTCTAACATGGTTTGCAAACGGAGGTCAAAGTAAGGGGATGATGTAGGGACGCATGGAGCCGCTGGGTGGCAGTAACGATTTGTAATGGAAACAGGGATAGAGAGCGTAAGGCAAAGTTTGCGTCAACCCCAGTATTGAAGAAGTCATAGAAAAACATACACATTTATATAATATTTATATTTAACAATTTATATCACACATTAATCTCCCTTAAAACCCTTAAAAACAGTAGGCCTACCTACACACCAGCCACTTTGTGAATTAACCTATGCTATGGCCACCACCACATGGTTTTTCTCGCTGCTACAGACCTCTTTTGGAGAATGAGCCAACGAGTCCGAAAAAAATTAGGTAAATATTCGTATTTCGCTGTCTGCTGACCTTCCGTAATCAGTGTATTAGCTATTGCAAAACTCAAACGAGTCCTTGCCAAAATACATCAAAATACAAATATCGAAACAAATCTTTTAACAGCCCGCTGGCAAAACGCAACCCACCTTACCTACTTACCCCCTATTAATGTCCAAATCTTTCCAAAATGGTCTCAATCGTTTGTGCTGATTTGTGCCGTCAAAAGCCTACGACAAACCTAACACAAACGATTGAGACCATGGGCTGGATGACGTCACACGTGTAACAAATAACGTGGAATATCTTAAAAAACATAGTAGCACAAATGTTACTTTTAACGGCACAAACGTAGGACAAACGATTGACACTATTTTGGGGAAATTTGAACAAGTATGGGGGGCTGAGTGACGTCACTGGCCAGAAAATGTAAAGTTTAATTACTTAAAACCCTTAACAGCACAAACGATAATTTTACGGCACAAACCGGCACAAATGAATAGCAGTGTTTTTAATCATTTTTGAATAACATGGGGGGGCAGCTTCACGCAGGCACCTTACCTAACGCTACGGGCTAGCTGCCTAGTTCCCAAACTAACTCCTTTGAGATATTAACAAACTGGTTAACCAAACACGGTTGAAATGACTCAGCACACTACTGTATAGTAGGCCTAGGACCTATATAAACCTCTTGTTGACGCTTACTTTAAGTCAACTTCGTTCCCACCACCATGCACCTACCCACCCTCCAATAGAAAACTCCAATTTTCTGCAGTTCCTCAAGGGATACCGGTTGGTTTGGGACTAGTTTATGTGGTAATCGTTGGTCTTCATCAGAATCGTCCATGTACCATGCATCCATAGCTGACTGTTGATGTATGTAGGGTTATGGTTTGTCAACCAAGTAGATCGCTATCCATTCAACCAGGGGCCTGTACTACGAAGAGGGGTTTCTGGTTTATCTGGGTAACTTCGAGAGTAACTTGATCACGTGTGGCGTAATTTCCCGATTAACCCGTAGGCAACGAAAGGTCGATAGGTTTTAACCGAGGTAGGCCTATGCTGCCATGGCAATTTACGCTGCATCTCAAACCTGCTCCGACCAGGTTATGTTCTTGGTTAACCCGAGGTTTCCGTTAACCACATCCTTTATAAGTAGGCTACCACCCCTCCACTAACAATTTCTCCCGAGACATGTCGGCGTACCTAGATGATCCATACGACATTGGAGCGTAAATCGTGGGCGAGGGGTTTTAGAGACCGCCAGAAAATATATATAGCCTACCCGGACGATATTCTCTATGAAGATATAGATTGTCAGCCGAGGGAATTCGTTATCTTTGTCAGATGATCTAGGAAGACGTCTCATAGCAATGCCCGTACGTGGACATTCATGTATTCAATCGGTGATGCAAGAATACTGTATGTCCGAAAATAAATCCGACATAGGCCTACAGTATGCTGAACATCTGAGCAAGAATAGCCTAAAATAAATCGGACATGGCCTACAGTAGGCCTAATAATTAAAAATCACCATTTTAACAAACGTTGAATTGAATGTCATATTACTGTACCCTGCACATAAAGGCTACACATTTCCACAGCACCAGAATCCGACCGAATGCCTCCCTCAACCCCCTCCATAATCGGCCTTCCACTATTATTTGCGATGGCCAACTCCTCTGCTACTGTAAAACACTCCTTACAGTACCGTTCAAAGACACCTAGCAGTAGACTCCGGACAGACTCCGCCTTCAAACTGGCAAATCCGTGTAACTGTCACCTCTGTTTTACTGTCGTGATGGAGACATTGACCCGGATCAGACACCAGGGGGCGGGAAGCACAGTCACAACTGATACGGCCAGCCGTCGTGAAACAGAAGCGCGAATTTTTAGTTCTAGGAGTTCAACTGCCTTACTGCTGCCAGAGCTGAGTTAGACATTAACGGAAGCGGTTGGTGAACACTAGAGCTAGTGAAAAGAAGAGTTCGTTTGATTTGTTTCAGGTAAGTCTATTTGCTTCAAGTATATTAGAATGAAATACATTATTTTTGCTTTCATATAATGTGAATGGCTCCTTTTGACTTTAACTTTAAACTGGTCTTGGACAATTAGCTAACGTTAGCTTTTGGGGTAAACAAGGGTTAATGAAATGTTCATTTTATCCATGTAGCAGCTACAAATTAATTTAGGAACGCTTTTTATCCGAAGCGACTTAATTTGGTCAATTTACTTGTTACTTCAGGGCTAGTCTCCCTTAGAGCAACTTAGGCTGAGATTTTAACCCACAATTTCCAGGCTAGCATGCTAGCCTGATTCCTTAACCGCTGCCGCATCCTCTGTAAGCCAGAAACTAATTGAGATGTGTTCTATGTAGTGAGATACGTGTTTGTATGTTAAAATAATGATTTTATACAGTTAGGCGGTATCCAAGTATCAAATGAATCATGCCTTCTCCCTCCCCCGCTCTCTTCAGCCCCAGGACCGGGGCGCTCAAGTGGCGCGGACTGGCGTGGTTATTTAATAAAATGTCTAGACCCCCAAAAAAAAAAAAAAAAAACGGAACGAATTGGGATGTTGGCGAGCTATCTATGTTGTGAGATACGTGTTTATATGTTAAAATAATGATTTTATACAGTTAGGCGTGTATCCAAGTATCAAATGAATCATGCCTTCTCCCTCCCCCGTCTCTTCAGCCCCAGGACCGAGGCGTTCAAGTGGCGTGACTGGCGTGGTTATTTAATAAAATGTCTAGACCCCCAAAAAAAAAAAAAAAAACGGAACGAATTGGGATGTTGGCGAGCTATCTATGTTGTGAGATACGTGTTTATATGTTAAAATAATGATTTTATACTGTTAGACGGGTATCTAAGTATCGAATGAATCATGCCTTCTCCCTCCTCCCCTGTCTCTTCAGCCCCAGGACCGAGGCGTTGAGGTGGCGTGACTGGCGTGAATTCGGCGTGCCCTGTCTGCAATCCTGCCTTTCAGTAATGTAAGTGTAAGTCTTGTAGCACTGTTTAGCCTATGTTTCTGACATTTAAAACTCAAAAACCAAAATATATTACAAGGTGTAGGATTAAAATTCTCGTTCGTATGACGGACAATCGTCATTTGGAAATTCGAGTCCCCGGTGGTGCACTCATAATCAAAGATAACTGTCTCTCTAAAAGCTGAATGTGGAACGCTGTTTTTTTTTTTTTTTTGCTTAAATTGTTTGAACAGGGATAGAAATAGACATTCCACTTTGTCTTCTAATTTGTACCCTCCATTTTCACATTTTTCAAATTTTCTTGTTCCAAGACTAAGACTTGTCATCTTTTTCTCAAACAAGATTTTTTTACATTTCCAATCTAGTGGAAGCATTACACACTGCATCACAAATCATTCATTCTCAAATTCAACTCAAATCATTAACTATCTTGATAATGCTGAGTAATGTAATTTTTGTACAGGAAGCATTAGCCAAGGATTGTCATGTGTGCTGATAGCCTTTCTTGTCTTAACAGGGGCAGTAAGGACAAGATCCACCCACCACCCAGTGCATGCGTGCATATGTGTGTGTAATAAATTGAGAGGGAAAGTGTGTGTGATAAATGAAATTTAATAAAGTAAGTAAAATTTTGAATTTGTGCTTCTTTTCTGAAATACATTAGTACAAGGTTTTGATTTTTAGATAATTTATTCCAAGATGTTGATCATTTAACACTCAATATACATGATTAAACTACTGGCTACTGAGTTCAACTAGGGGTATTGGATGTTACTGTTTAAAAAGCTTTATTAGTAATCCTTTATACATTTGACAATCTTAACTTTTTAAAGCTTGAAATTCTGAACAAATACTGTAACTCCTTGATTTGTTAGTGACATTGACTATATAGTACAAATGGGTGCCAGACGTAAAATGAGCTGGCCCGCATTTGGCCCAATTAAGGGCCGCAATCGCCACTATCGAATACTCATCTGGCCCAGATCATTATGCTAAAGTGCACATTTGGCCCAAATAAGGGCCGCAATCGCCACTATCAAACACTCATCTGGTCCGGATCTGGCCCAGATCATTATGATAAAGTGCACATTTGGCCCAAATAAGGGCCGCAATCGCCACTAACGAACACTTATCTGGCCCAGATCATGACGATAATTTGCACATTTGGCCCAGATCCGCCAAATAAAAAACACATCCGGTTCAGAGCCGTCCCAGAGCTGGGCCGGATCATGAAAACAGATGCGAACGGTATTGGCCCGTTATAAAAAAGACACCGGCCCGGGTCCGTTTTGCGGATCCGGCCCAGATCTGAAGGTGGATCTGGGCCGGATCCGGGCCAAATACATTTTGCTATCTGGGGCTTTTTCTTGTTAGCTGTAAAACAGAGGCCAAGTGAAGGCTATAAGCATACTAGGCCTACATGTTTTCATAATTAAGAAATATTAATGCAAGCTATAACTAGGCTATATAAACCTAGTATTATGAATAATGTGTTTGTGTTTCATTTTCACCTGCTGCCATGTGCGTTTGCAATGGTGTTGCATCTGAAATGTTCACAGGATTAGGCATACACTAAATCAGTCAATGGGGGCTACTTAAACATTCAATTATCCTATTACTGTAATCTATATGCCCACTTCTAAATTGTGTTGCATCTGTAGGCATTTCCATGAACTCAAAATAGGCAATTTAATTATTTCAACTCATTTCAGACATTCCGCAAGCTATTAATCCTCCGTAACACATATTTGAAGAACATGTGGAAATAAATCTTTACTAGAACAACTTAACAAAGTAACCCTGGGTTACATCTGGGTAGGTTAAGCTCCCTTCGTAGTAGAGGCCCCAGTACCTGCTCCTGACTCGGAAAGGGTTGGCAGTGACGCATATAGCCTACTAACCATAGACATACTATACATAGACGCCGCATTGGCTGCTGGAAACAAGAAATGCGGCCGCCATCTTGGACCGGTCATACTCCTCATTGCGTTGCAGCGGAAGACACAAGATGACAGCACTGTGCAGCATGTTCCTTCTCAAATTGGCGGACCATACTCGGGGGATTTACTTTTCACAAGTAAGATTTAACATAACCGTACTATTGGTTGTATTTTGTGAATAGAATATTACCAGAGAGCTGAGAAGGAGCAATCTTTGATATTACTGTATGAAAATCGTAGCCATCTAGCTAGGCTATGTTTACTTTCGGTGTTCACCGGCTATGAACTGAGACTTGATAAGTCATATTCCATAACACTGACTTAGATTACAACTGACACAAGAAGGCTATTGTAGAAATAAATCATACTAGATTTGGCCGGCGAATTTTACACAAGTGGCACAGACTAGCCTATTGGGCAATCGCTAGCTGCTACTTGTAGCATAAGTGTGTTGGTGGTAGCCTCACTATTTCCTGAATAAAGTAACTTTTCAATAGCTCAACTTCTTTATTTATCAAGTAGCTTAGCCAGACAAGCTACACTTTTTCTTTGTCATGTGAAATTAGCACAATTTAAAGTAGCTTCCTATGTAGTGAACTAGCCTACTGCTGTGTTTGTGTTAGGCTACTAATACATTTGACTGGGTGGTAGTTTTGTGTAGTGTTTTATTCATGGCAGAGTAACTGATAGTTTAGCTCACTAAAATTTCGAAGTAGCTTGCCCAACACTGTATTATTCACATGTCATTTACCCTGACAAGAATAAGATGCCTCTCAAATTCCTTTTCATTCATTTATTTATTATTTTGTATCTCTCCAGAACAACTGCCTTGTTCAAGAAGACTGTGAATGAACTGAGCGGTCTCCTCACACCCCTGGAACTGAGGAAGGTGCAGCTCTTCATTGCAGTACTGCAGGGCATCTGCTACACTGTGACTGAATGTTTGATTTATGAGCTCCACCTTCATCACCTGCATTCGCCACTCTGTGTCCCATTTTCCCCACCGCCTGGTTGACTCAGTCCTCTTTTTATGGAGTACCCAGTTTACTATGCCATCTTATTTGCCCACCTGCTGTCTGAAGCACTTTTGTTCTCAGCCAAAGTGTACCCAAGCAATTTTAGCAAGGTGGGAACATACAAAATGACATGTACCAGTTGTCGAAATCATAGAACCAACTGCATGACGGTAACTCTGTCTCACTGAGCCTGTGAAGACACTCCCTGATTCTTTACTGATTGCAATGAGGCGGGTTGATCTTAGCAGTTTCTAAAATGTTTCTTAATTCCTTTTTATTTAATCTCTTCATTGGGGCTGGAACCTTTCTGTGAACTGTAAATAACAGATGCTGTTGATGAACCCATTGACACTGTTCAAGTGACAAGTCACCTTTTTGTCTTGAATTGATGAACTGTTACACTTACTATGCCAAACCAATGTCTGTTTTTTAAGGATCAGAAACAAACCTACAAACTTGCACTTTACAATATTTATGGAACTTGTCTAACAAATGCTGTTGATTTTGAACCCAGTTACTCCATTTCCTTTATGCCACACCAATGTCTGTTCATCACTTTATTTTTGATGGCACTGAACTGAAAATGTTAATGGATTTTTTTCTGTAAATTGAACTCATTAAAACTTGTATCAAACCAGTTTTTGTCTATGCTGTCAAACGTGGATTATATTTCCCAGTTTTTACATTGGATGTCATCACTTTATAATATATCATATATCAGAATATTCTATTACTGTTAAGCCCACTATGAATATTAAAATATACACAACCATGTTTCCTGTATCATACAGCTTTTCTACTGGGAGGTTTACAACTTATTCTGAGTCAATTTACCCAAGTTTGTCACTAAACCAGATAGGCCTACTTGGAATACCCCTCAGATGTCTGAATGGCACTGATCTCACTTAAATGTTTATGGAACCTTTCTGTGGACTGTGAATAATGCTGTTGATGGAACTTTTCTGTCAACTGTGAACTATATTTAACTCATTAAACTTGTATCAAACTAGTTTTGTCTATGCTGTCAAACATGGATTATGTTCCCAGTTTTGATATCGGACGTCAGGTCACTTTATATCATATATCAGAATATTCTATTACTGTTAAACCCACTATGAATATTAAAATACGCTAAATCATGTGTCCTGTATCATAGCTACATGTATGACCTTTGCAGCAAAAAAAACCGCGTGAGAATCTGTTCGGTATTCAGTGAGATATGATTAATTAAGTGTGCTGACAGCTCATCTCACCGGCCAAACAGATTACACTGAGTGGAGTGGATGACTGGTCCAAGATGGCGGCTCCAAATCTCGTCAGGAGTAGCGGTCGATGCGGCGTCTATGTATATTATGTCAATGCTACTAACCAACCAGGGTCACCACTATGAAGGTATATTGGGTGCAAAAGTGGCGAGCACATTTAACTGCAGATTTTGCATGTGCACACTAAAGTCATAAATGTGTAACAGTAAAGTTGAAGTTGTACATATTTTTTATATCTTGTTAACACAAAATAGGGGCTACGGGTTCACAAATCCTTTTTACAGGTACACAAATCCTATCCTGTGAGTCACAACTTTCAAGAGTCATATACTCGACACTTTTACTCCAATCGTTGCAGCGCAGTTGGTGTGAAACACATTTGCACATCCGTGTTTCATAATCTGAGAACATGCACAACATTCGTGCATAAATGTGAACTAATGCATCCGAAGTTGTGCATCTGTGAAATAATTTCTCATTAATAAAATTATAAATATAATATATGTAACAAGTTATGTCTTTTACAACAAACTCACGGTTTTATGCGTTCACTAAACAAAGAATATGGAAATTAAACACCACTTTTCCATCAAAAAGCTTGTTGTAAAAGGCATAACTTGTTACATTTAAGAACTAGGTTCGCTAGCTCTGTGTGTTATGAGTCCCATAGAACAACACTGCCATCTACTGGATTAGAAAGGTAGGCTATTTGTGGATCTGGGTTAGACGCGCCCCTAGCGCGCCTAATTACATTTGCTGCCTGGGCTAGATCTGGGTGGCTCCTCTGCGCAAAGATTGTCTCAAAAACATGTGTGCTGATCCACAGATTGTCTCAAAAACATGTGTGCTGATCCACAAATGCGAAAAAGAAAACTGTGTATGCTGGTGATCCACAAATGCAAAATTAGATTTCACAAAAGGCAATTTTCAGTTTTACAAATGCCATTTAATTGACAAATACACATCTACAATTGTGAAAACGAATTTACAAGTTACAAATATAATTATTTCACGTGTGGATTTGTGCGACTTTAATGCAAAGAACGTCTCAAAAACACGTAGCTTTGGAAAACGAAGAATGCGTGCGCTGGTGATCCACAAATGCAGAATCACATTTCACAAATGAAATTTTCGGTTTTACAAATGGCATTTTATTAACAAATGCGCATCTATATTTGTAAAAATCAATATACGAGTTACAAACATGATTTTTTTTTTTATTTGTAGGTATCAAAACACACATGCAAATCAAGAAATATTTGTGGATCCCCCTCTGTGCATATGCAAATATTATTGAGACAAATTTAGTTCTATATCTGACTGACTTTACGCTTTGCAATGGCAAGAACTTCCTAATACTCCACCCTTCGCTTCCACATGGTGGCAGTGTAGGGGAAGATATTAGGGGCCCCAAATCTAAAGAAGCCATCAGTGTTTTTTCACTCAACAAATGCTGTTCTTTGTGATTAGAACAACTTTGTCTGTCTATCACGTTTCCCCTGTCATCTTCTGTCAATTGCCCATGTTATTTTGCCCATTGTAATCTTTTATTTTTATTGACCAGTCTTATTGGCCATTTTCTTTTCAACTCTGTGTAAAAGGCCATCATCCTGAAGCTTATGTTGATGACACTGGTGTTTTGCAGATATCATTTAATTAATCTACCAATTGAGTAGCCTACAGTGCCCTTCACATTTATTGGCACCCCTGGTGAAGATGAATACAAAGAGAGGGAAAAAGCATCTTTTGGCACTTTATGATTGTTTTCACTGTGAAACTATGAGGAAAACATCTATTTTGAAGGGATGTAAATGTATCCTTGTTGTCCTCATTGAAACTAATATAAAATGCTAAAAGAATTTTCTCTATACCTTGTTTTGCTTATCTTTACCAGTGGTGCCAATAAATGTACCGGTAGTCTATTGTGACAGATACTGGTTCCTCATTAACCGTTGTTTATTCAGGGGGGAATTGATTGAGCATTAAGCTCTTTTACTGCAAGGCCCTGAGTTTACAAACAAAGAGAATCAAAACAACTATGTGCTGGACAGAACAGCATGACTCGCCAGTGTACCCAAACCTAGCACAGACAGGCATGAACAAACAAATGAACAAATAGGCCTAATAAACAGTAAAAATAAAAATCCAGGTGCTGGACAGAGCGGCATGACTTTCCAGCATACCCGCAATCCAGCACACTTATTTGAAATAATTAGGCTATAACAAATAATAATAAAATGTTAAGTCATGCTATTTAATTGTGTAATTTAGGTAATATCAATCAAATTGCAGTTGTGTTGTTTTGATTGAGTACAGATATATCAAATAAGAATACCCAATACTGAAATTACTTGGAAAACAAAATAGAAAAAAAAGAAATGATTTATGAAAATTCATTAAAATGGTGGATATAGTGTTTTGGAACCAAACTTTTCATATAATATAATAATAAAAAAAATATATATAAAAAAAAGCAAAACAGACAATTCACAAAACATTTTACAAAATACACACACACACACACACAATTAAATTAAAAAAGGCTTAGTGACTCTCCTGGCAATTTAACAACTTAAGTTGCAACATTGTTCTTCAAACTAGACACTAACTGTGTTTTACTAACTGTATTTGTACTGTCAATGCTCTTACTGCAAAGCAAGGATAAATCTAGTGCTATTCTGCTTTGTCAGTATTTCATAATCCACCATGGGCACTTTGTTGGCTTGTCTGTGCCATGTTATTGTGGCAGTTAACCAAAAACCACAACAGTCCATTGTTTAAGACTGAAGAGGTGAAAATATGCATCATCACAGGGATTTTAGTTATCTAAGACAGAACGGAGTGGGGATACTGTAAGTCTTTAAAAAACAGGAAATCCCTATCAAAGATTGCTACGAGCGGATAGGGTGTATTTATCAGGATATCAGGATTTCCTATAAAATATTTCCCTAATGAGAGATTTGTTGCACCATACTCATTAAAGTATCAAGTTCAATGTTTTTAAGATGTCATGACACAATAATGTGAACCATAATTTATATTAAATGTATAGTACTTGTGGTCATCAGCCTACAGAATAATGCTTTTTCAGGACAGTGCTGTACCAAGTTTTCTCAAATGTTTTATTTGGGTTTAAGACTTTGCTATGGATTGTGATTACGTCATACAAATGTAACATTTCATTCTGAATTGTCAGAGTATCACCACTGTGACAACCTTCAGACTATAATTAAACTAAATAAACGTCTGTTTAAGTGAAACAGACCACATTGGGTGGGGACATTATGACGTTCAAAATACACTAAATCCTTATTACCTCAGCCTTGGCAAGATCAACTGTCATGATACCACAATTTCTGTGGGAAAGTCTGAAAAAGCATTAAGAAAACAGGCTGAATCTCTCTCGCTCTTTGAGTAATGCATTTTGGAATCCAAAAATATAGTCTATCAAAACAAGAAAAATACATGGTGACATCGCAAACATTAAGAGAGGCTAGGTGTGTACTAAAAAAATAAAGTTTCAAATATGTATTATTCTTGGAACATTTTTACGCTTGACACTGTGTTGACCTATACTTTTTGTATACATCAAGACAGACAGATAGACATACATCCGGCCATTCTGTAGCCTAAGGACTGCGTATGGATGGTGAAGTGGTAGTGTTGTGGTACAGTAATGCAGTATGTTACATCATGTTGCTGAGAGTGTGCGACAAGGCTAATTTTATGACACATGCATGCATGCATGCTCGTCTCTATGGGTGTGGTTGTGCTCCACAGGAAAGCTCCAAGAGGAGTGGATCCGTTCCCCTGCCTGCTTATTCTGGTGTGGTTGTTATTTTTCCCATGAGCTGGTGATATGTCAGCAGTCCAGCCTCTTCCCCCATTGTATAACAGATGTCTCTTTTCATTTGTAAAAAGAGAGGGTTCATGTAATGTTCAGGCAACATGACTTCCTCTTTCTCACATTAGTGTGGGTGGTGTATTTTAATAATGCTACAGAATAGCCATGGCCACAGACACAGACACAGGCACAGACACAGCGGCAGTGTATTTCAACCTAGCCCGTGTGTGCTCAATTCCAAGACTGGTTGTCTGGGTGGAGTAGCTGTTGCTGGACATTCCTGACATGAGAGAATGGGAGGGCTCAGCTGTCACGTCCGAGAGCCGCCCCCCAAATCTTCCTCAGATGCTCACGGCTTCAAGTGAGTGAGCAAAGTGGCTAAATTTAGCTTTTATCCTCCCAGCTCCAGGTTCTAAGTGGAGGAGCAATGACAGACTAACAAAAGGAAGACCCGGACTCCAGACAAATTAGATGGGTCACCCACTGAAGCAGCGCAATTGAATTAGTTTATTTTAGCTCTTGGTGATCTGCAGCGCGTTTTACTGTCATGTCTCTTTATGCTTTTCTTTTTTTCTCTTTTTCTTTTTTTTTTTTTTTTTTTTTTTTTTTGACCTGTATAGGCTATTGTGTGTGTTTGTGTTTATGTACGCGTATGTGTGTTTGTGTGTGTGTGTGTGTGTGTGTGTGTGTGTGTGTGTGTGTGTGTGTGTGTGTGTGTGTGAGCGTGTGAGAGAGAGAGAGAGAGAGAGAGAGAGTGAGTGAGTGAGTGTGAGACAGAGACAGAGAGAGAGGGAGAGAGGGAGGGAGGAAGGGAGAGAAAACCTTCCTCTGCACTGAACATAATTTCCTTGACCACACTCCAGAGAGGAGGGGAGTGAGCAAAGTGAACAGGCTCCTCTCTGGTGATGGCATTCACTCCCAATGTGGGCTTCTAGGCAAGGGAAAGCCTTTCAACTGTTTGATTTAATAAGGACTTACCTCCATCCTAACGGATTATCCTCACCTGGAACCCAGGGACCACAGTAAAAGGGGTGAGTACTGCCGTCTTGATTTTTATAAGACAGTAAATGTTCCCAAAAAGACCTGTCACCCCTCCATGCCACTGTATTTAACAGTGTGTAAAAACCATCACCCAACTGTGCTAATGTGATCTCTGGATCTTGTAAATGATGAAGTTTTGCAATATGCCTCAAAGTTTAGAAGTATAATTGCCTGAGGTGGGCTGGCTTACTAACTCTATACGCAAACATAAATTACTTTACTCTAAATCCTTCTGGATGGCTGAGACCTTGCACACTGACATGCTAATCCAGACAAATTGTGCTCTCAAGAGGAACTTGGACGGTGAGGTAGAAACAGCTCAAATTCAGATTGTTTTGTCCACCTTTGGCAGTAGTTTAACTTTCTAAAACTATATGGATATCTCTTACATATGACCCATGCTATTTGTTGGCTGAGAGGTTCAGACAATGCACTCTTACATTTAACAATGTCAAGGATTATTTGACATTTTAAAGCTGGTAGCTTTGGTGTTTTTAGTCCTTGTCTTTGTAGACCTGTTTGTTATCAAATTTCGTTATATAAACCCATAGGCTTAGTCAACTTCTTATCAACTTATTGGGTTTGTATCATTGTAATTTATATATTAGCATGACTATTTAGACACAATTGTCCAAGCAAGTAATTAAAACAGTTGAGTAATATAAGTCAACTAATTTTACACAAGCAAGTCTGTATGAAAGTGTTATATCTGTGCATGTGAAATGCACTATACAAATAAACTGACTTGACTTGACTATATCAGTTTTTGGTTGTTCTCAGGAACTTAGACCATTTTCTCTTAGTAAACAATAGTCCACTCCTTCATTTTAAGAGCAGACAGCTTAGACATGCATTAAGACAAGATGCATTAGTGGCTCCCTATGCACAGTGCCTTACATCACTGCATTATTAGCTTCCCACATCACTTGTTCCCTGTCAAGGGAAATGATAAGAGAATGGCTGGAATGTGACATCACTCCTCCGCTTGTCCACTCTACTGCCCACACTGCCCTGAGCAGAGTTTTTCTCAAATAAAACCCAAACACATACTGTATACACAATATGGAATATGGATATAGCTCTGAGAGGTCATGCTCTTCCATGAACTAAGTTATATATCAAAAAGGGGAGGTTCTGAAATCAGTTGATTACATATTTCACAGATAATGTTGTAGTCTATTTCACAGATAACTCTGTAGTCTCAAGGTGACTCAACTGTCTGATTCAGATGGTAACAGATGACTTTAATAAACAAATGGGACTCATGATGTCAACAATACATGAGCATTATTTTGAACATAGTCATGGGTAAAGAAGAGCAACAAAAAGTAAAGGCAACACAAAGGACAAGAGTTCATCAGTCAGTATGACGTGAAGACAGGATAGGGCATTGAGTGATCACATGACTAAATGTGGCTATGAACATTGCTTTTTTAGAAAGGCACAAGTAATGCTGGCCATATGTCATCCCACCGTGTGTGTGTGTGTGTGTGTGTGTGTGTGTGTGTGTGTGTGTGTGTGTGTGTGTGTGTGTGTGTGTGTGTGTGTGTGTGGATTTCCATCCAATGTCACTACTCCCCCAAAAAATAACCACACACCAATTCATGCCTGTCCACTGCAGTCAAATGTGAAGTCTTTGAGCTCGTTCACCACTTGGAATTTTGAGTTCAAGACTCACACTTCAGTGATCTGCCTGTTTCTGGGATACAGTCCTCCATCTTGTACTCTACCGGGGTTGGTTAAGAGAGGGGTGTGAGTGTGTAGTGGCTTGGGACAGCAGAGTGAGGTGCAGCACGTCTGACACCAAAGCAGACACCCTGAGTGGAGCCAGACTGACAGGCTGATACCCCTAGATCCCTACAGGAGAGGCGACTCCACAGACTCTACAGGTTGATGATATGGTTGGTGTTAAATGCTGTGCGCAACCTGCCATCTTATATTACAGACCCCCTTTGAAACCTGTGAAATAGTGAGTCATATGTAGTTCAGGGGACATCACTCAAAACTCATTTAAAGTAACACAATGTTTAGAATTCCCCATTTCGTTAATAATCAACGGACTGGGTACCCATTTAGCGCTAAGACTAAGACCTAATTAGTCTAAAACCAGTGAAAAGGGTCATGCTCCTACCCACTACAACAGCATGACGTAGTGCAATATCAGTCGTCCGGACATGCATTGGCAATAAGAGACTCCATTCCTCTTATTGTATGTCAGTGTGGCACTGATCAAAATGAGTTTGAATCGGTTATTATGAGGGATAAGAACTACATTGTGTTGCTTTGCCTTCTAGTTATTGTTTATGAGTGTTTTCACAGCTGTAATGTATGGTTGTCATTTGAGAGGTCTTCCACAGTGAAATACTTGACACACGCTTTTGTAAAAACAAGGGCACAAACATCAGCTGTTTAAACTGTCTTTGGTTTCCATAATTTGATTACCATCCCATAAAGCAAATTTATGACTGTTTGTCTAACATACTTTGGAGTAGCAAATGATCCACAGTGAAAAGTACCTTTACTTGTAATCTATCAAATGAAGGCACTGCTACAAGGTTAATTTTGTGTCTGAAAAGAGTGTACCTCCTCATATAATTGGCTAGTCAGTAGTTATGGCTAGTTATGTTTTTCTTTGAAAACGTCCCCATACCTTGTATAAATGAGTTGACCTTTGTTCTCACACAAGATTATGACCGCTCATATCAAAACTCAGTAGCTGACTGCGATAGAGTCTGTTGTTTGTTGTGGGAACACCATAGAGGCCGGCAGTGACATTTCTTCAAAAGAATATGCCTTCAACCTAAGTAGAGACTGTATGCTAGGCTGGGCACTTCTTGGACAGCACTTGGACAGTGATGTCACGGCATTAGTCAGTGTTTCTTCATGTTTATCAGCAAGAGGCTTCTGGTGCAAAAACAGCTTCATTCATGAGAGCTTAGCTGGTGTGGATCATCTTTTCCAATGTAAGCTTTACTTTTCATCTCTGGTTTTAGTAGATGTACATATCAGAGTCAAGAATTTTATACCAAGATCATGAAATGTTTACCCGTGAGAGCTTGTTGTAGTAAGCAGATGTGTTTTTAATCATTCCTCTTGCAAACTTAGTCTTTAACTCAGTAAAAGTCCACACATTGTAAGGGCAGTGAGTCTCTGTACATGAATGTGTAAAGTAAAAATGAACACATTTGAGATGTGGTGATGCAGTGAATGTCTTATTACACTGGATATTGGTGATCCAGAAGCCTTGAACATCCAAGTAAAGGAACCTACTGACTTAGTATACAGTATTTGAGTGTCACCTTGGTGTCATTTAAAGGTTCTATTAATACCCCGACTTGAACCTGAACTTCGCACGGAACTCCTCCCCCTTGGAGGACCCTTTTAAGGTGACTTGAAATGATGTCATGACACCGGAGGCAGTGTGGCCTCTAGGTGTTGGCTTACGGATGATATTCCCCATTCTGCTTTCTCAGGAGGTCAAGCTTATGGTGTAGCCATGCAGCTTAGCCCATTAACAGTATTTCATTTACACGTTAGGCCCTGAAAATTACTTTTGCAATTACTTAGGGCCTTGTTTGGCTTGAATGAGTGATGTATGTGCTGAGTGAGGTAACTGGCTTGAAATAGCACAGTCACTGTGGGCATGGACACCAAGTCTTAAAAACTCCCCAAACTCAGCAAGCTTGATTGGATTCATCGGTTTAATGCCATGCATAAAATACAACACTCATGACCTCATCGTTGATTTCATACTGCAGGGCAAGAGAGCACTGTGCACATGGGTCAGAAGGACATAAAACTGCCTGAGCCTCATCCATGGGGCAACAGCAAGTGACCCTCTCAAAGTTTGAGCACTATATTTCTGAGGCATATAAAGAGGATACTACTAGTTGAAACCTAGTATGCAAAATGACATTCTGCCTGAGCAGGACATGTCAGCAAGAGAAATATCGCCGTGGAATATAAATAGAGGCCTATCACTATATACAGTAAGATCAACTGGAGATTGTCCAAACTGTTGATGCTGTCATGAAGCGAAAGGTACTGAGTGGAGTGGAGCTGAGGAGAGTGGAAAAAGAGCCCTCATGATTAGAAATGTTTGCAGGACATACCATGCAGTCTTTCAGTGGCTTAAGCTATTCTGTGACCAAGTCACGGGCGCTTGGTTGTGTGACTGAATGTTTGCCTCTGGGGCCATTCATATATCACTGTTTTTGTTGCATTATAGCAAAAACATTCTCTTACAGATGCAACATTTTCTGAGGACCTCAAAGAATAATGTTCTCTATTTTTGTGACATTGTGAAGCCTTATGTGTTTAGGCAGGGTGACAGTATCTCTAAGGTTATGTCTAGGTCTAGGCCCTTTGCCTCAGCCAGCGCTGTCTGCGGCACTTGTCTGTGTTTATGTGAGGAATATGCGCTGACATCCTCTCTTACGGAACGTCCGCGTTGTTGCCGGAGCTTCCCCGTGCCCTTATTTAGTCTCCCCGCAGCTGATGTGTGACATGTCCAAGGAAATCGGTCATTTCTTCAATGGCAGCGGAGGAATCTGGCATTTGGACAGCTGCCCGGTGCAGCACTGAGAGAGATGATCTTCAAAAGCTGACTTCAGAGGCCAAATTAGGAGCACACAGCAGGGCTGTCTGCCGCCCCTTACACCCCTGCGGGAACACAAACACCTTGTTGAACATGCTTGATTTGATTTCACCAAAACAACACAAGACCACTGCAAGAGCAGAGATCAGCAGTGGTCTATCAGGCAAGAGTGTCACACATGCCCATAGAGTGTTACAAAGGCAAGGAGCATTTCAGCTAATTGACTTAGTCTACTGAGAATGCCTTTTTAAGAAATCTGACGGTAGATCAGCAGTCGATTATGAAAGCAAAGTCGGATTCCATTTCCATTTTATTTTTATATTAAGTATATTATTAAAAATCACATATTGGAATTTAATCGGAATAAAAAAGTGTGCACAAGGCTTGGATCTTATTTGTGCAGAAAATAAAAAATCAAAAAATAAGTTCAAAATGAGTAGACTCCAGACTCCTTCCTACCTCCCTCAGCACCACACTATCTACTGGTGTCCCCAACAGCACAGGGTGACCTGAGGTGTGGTGCGTCCCCGTGACACGTGGGAGCATCACAACCCGAGAGAGAAAGGTTCAAAATAACACACATCACAAACAGACCAAAATAGACGGCAAATGGGAATGTGCCCTGTCCACAGAAAGTGGCTCGCCCAGTCACAGAAATACTACTCTGCCATTAACGTCTGAGGGGTTGGGGTCCCACGCGGGAGTCATAAAGGCCGGGTATTGACTACGGGAGATGTCTGTTGGAATGTTGATTACTGATAGGGCAATATACTCTCGCTGTTTCTCCCACCCTTCCAACCCAAATGCACAGGTGTAGGAAGGTCCTATAAATAGCCCAAGCTAACCGACAGCTGGAACAGTTGCAGTTCTTGTAGCCAAAAGTTCTCAAGTTGTGGAGGAAATGCTGCCCAGAATCTTCTACCTTAGTCCTGCCTTACCACCGCATTTTAAATGAACACATAGTATTGAAGAATACACAACAACCTCATATTTAATATGCCGTTGGTGATTGTATTGTAACACAATGGTTATACAATGTGTTATCGAAAAGGTTTTGTATTTGGGTCCACCGAGTTTGTTCACTGGACAGTTATGCCTAGTCCAAATACCCAACCCAGGACATGTGTAACTCAGAGTAGGCCTGGCTCCAGACTGAACATTCCCACATACTGCAGGACAGGAAGGAGACCTTAAACACAGGGTTCCCCGATGCGTTTTACAGCCTAACCCTGTTGCCTTAACCTTGATGGTTTGTGCAGATATTTAATACACTCTCTTTGCATCAACAACTTGGGCTTTTTCTCTGGTGTGTTTAGGCAGACCATAAAGACAACTATGGCCATAAGACTAATTAGAATGGCGGCAGAAAATTGAAACAGCATTCCATCAAACCCATTGGGTGAGATGGAGTCTCTCAACAAAAGAGCCAACTATATATAGCTGAAGGGTCAATATAGGCTACAAGCAGCTGGTCAGAAGAGCATAACTCTATCTTGCACACAAGTTTCAACCAGGCATTGAATGGGGGGCTTTCGACATTATGAATGTGTACTTATCTATATTGATTCTGACTTACATGACTATTGCACAAAAGTATTAGGAGACTGGCATCAGACACAGAGCTCTGATGGGTGTTTGTTGGCTTGTTTTATCATTTACCTTTCATTTTATGACTGGCCCAGACTGAATTTTCATTCACTTATAGCAATACATGTAAATTCTGAAGTTCGCATACCTGAAACAACCAAAGCTTATGATTAGTTCAATTAACAGATATTCACAGTGTAACTCGTTTTGTCCTGGACTTGGGCTGTGTCAGTACCTTTTCCACAGAGTTAAACCAAAGGCCCTATGTACAGGCCACGCAAACCTGTCAAAGATGTCAGGGATTGATAAATATGTCTTCCTATGTAGATATGTTTAATTGATTGCCTTGTTCATTTCCATGTTAACAGCTGAAGACAGAGGTTCTCCTCAAGGGTATAACGCCTACCTAGTCTAGCTATACATGGGCACATGTCTGTGCCTGTTGGTGTTTTCTGGGCGTGATAAACCTCCTCAAATTCGTGATAAGAACTAAGTGCTGTACTGTAGGCTACCTCTGTGATTTGTTTGCTCCAGTACCTGAGGAAACTGCTGTGCATGAGTGGTGTAGGCTATTAGTGAAGGTTACTTATTCGACTTATTCGAGCATTTTCCCACACCCATGTGCTGTGATATAGACAAACAGGAATGTCAGAATGTCTTGAAGTCAGTTTGTGTGCTTGTGTGTCTGATAATGTGATGGGGCAGGAAATCACCCTTTATTTTCAGATTTGCATGCATTTAGGTTGAGTTCATGATTGATAAAAATTTCAATATAAAGAATATAAAGAAATGCTCACATCTGAGCTATGAATAAAATTCTCTTGGTAATTTTCACCAATGTAGGCAGAGAAAGGCAGAATGTAATTTGCATTATGCATGGATAAACTTATCAAGACCATCTGCTACTATTAATACTACTTGTATTTTGGATATTCTGGATATTTTATCACAATTAATTTGAGTTCTATTAAGCAACTAGGATCCTTGGTAGTATCACAACAGAATGACAATAAGCCAAATTTTCCCTCTGTACAAGCCCAGGTTTGAGTAGATTGTGGCCAAGAATATGTTTTTACCCCATCTTGTTTTCATTGGACAGCCTGACAGACGAAAGCTGTTATTACTGATGTGTCCACTCCCTGCTCTGTGCTACTTGGCTCCCGCACCCGCATACGCATCCCTGAGAGATCAGTGCATGTCTGCGGTCAGCGCGCAGCTCCCATGCCTAGCAGAGGCGCTGAATAATCACAGCTCTGGCGATGAGGGAAACAGAGGGAGAGTGTGTGAGCTCAGGGTGGAAGCTCGTGGCATGAGCCAGGTGCTGCAGGGAGGTTCAATGATGTCAGCGGGAGGGGTGTTGGGTTCAACACTTTCCTGCAAGCACTTAGGCCTCTTGTTGTTCTGCTTCATACATTGGTCACCCTTCACAGCATGCTTCATTTCACTTCAGTGTAATACACTGGTTAGTGATATAAAATACATGTAAAGCATGGTGGAGGTCCCAAGGCATATCTTTGAACCTTATTCGGGGTTACATGTTAGGTTAGCTATTAAAATAGACATCAAATGATTTCAAATGTGTGTAATTACATACTTTGCACTAATACTAATTTTCCAATGTCCTTTTTTTATAAAGGTAGAAGATGCGATCGAAAAGCAATAGCATGGACAGCACTGTTAATGGCGTGTTGGTTGTGCCCTGCGGACCTCATGACATCAGCCAAGAGGAGGACTGCAAACTGCATGCCCCTGACAAGAGTAAGACGCTGAAAGAACAGCAAAAGGATGACGCAGAGCAGGAGCTTTCAGGGACTGAGAAAACAGACGAGAAGTCCACAGAAAACAATCACCTAAACCCCGGGCTGAGGGACCTGTCCAAAGATGACCTTCTGAAACTTCTCGGAATCATGGAAGGGGAGGTTCAGGTAATGTCAAAGAAAAGATTACGCTGACTTTTTAAACCTTCTGTCAATAGATTGCTGTCCATCAGTGCAGTGTGGTACCAAATACTATAAACTGCCCTGTCAGACATCAGCCTTGGTGGAAGCACTACTGCATAGCGCAGTAATGATAGTGGATAAACCACTGAACAATTACTTTATCCTTGCAAGACTATGTCCCATTTATCATCATTCTTCTTCAACATCCAGCTGCTCATTGTCACATCACTTTGTGCTAACAGCAGTTATAACTGCCCAGCGCTAGGATAGTGGCGTGCACGCTGCGCTGCACTGTAATTTTCGGACATTGCACTGATAGCACTGTCAGCACGCTCATTAGTGTAACGCTCTGGTCAGACCCAGGGTCCTTTTGGAAAACAGCCTTATTTCCTGGAAGTGATCTCGGGGCTGGGTGGGCCTGGGCCTCGCGCTGTATTTGGTCAGCCTCCAGGCAAGTTCAGCTCTTGGCCTCCAGTTCTCCTGCGTCCCTTCAGCTCCCTCGGCGTGGCCTCTCTGGAGGGTTTTTCCATCGTATTAGAGGCCGGCTGTGGACAGCGTGTACTCAGGCTGGGCCAGAGAGCACAAGCATGTCTAACAGGAGAGTGTGTGGAGTGCATTGTTCTTAGGTGAATAGATAAAGCACTATATAAATATAACACATTGTTGGTATTGTTGACTAAAACAAAAAACTGGGCCACTGATGGTTCCTCATAAGGAACATGTGCCAGTAGTTCTAAAATAAGTTTTGAATATGTGGTAACATGGCACGGGCATATTAGAAAATAAGATAAATATGTTGTTGTAACCACACGGCAAAAAAACACCTGATTATAAAGAAATACTGTATGTACAACCAGAATGCAATAGCTTGTTGAATGTAACAATATGTAAGTGCAAAGTGACATAAGCTAGTGGCGAAAAATGCTTACTGCAGTCCCACAATGGCATGTTGGAAGGAATATCTCTAAAATGCCAAGCCTGGTTCGTTTATCCTTACAGAAACAGAATTTTAGGACCTGGAAGCAGCACGGTGGATCTGACACCTCATCAGACTGTTCCTAAAACTGGGATCACACTTCATTCACACATTCACATGTGTATTTGGGGCACATTAGATCATGGATGCTCACACTTACTTACTTACAGATTTACAGTGCTAAAATATGATGCCTTTTTACAATGTGGGTGGGCCAACAAAGCTGTTACTTGAGAACGTGGGGCCAAAAGATTCATACTTAGAGTCTGGCTCCATCTAGTGTCTTTGATAGGTTTTACTGAGGATGACTGCAAATCAGTGCAAGAGACAAGATAGTCTGCTCTATGTCTATGTTGTGTCTGTAATGGTGCAAGTTTCGTGTTTTTGTCTTAAAGTCCAGTGGCTTTCTTACATATATATGTGTGTTATGCTTTTACATGATTTCAGCTGCAAGATAACATTGAATTGTTCATCATATTCACAATTTTATTGATCTACTTTTTACGGCATTCATCTGATTTTATAATTACTCTTTCTCTCTCTCTCTCTCTCTCTCGCTCTCTCTCTCTCTTTCTCTTTCTTCTCTCATCTATCTTATCTATCTATCTATCTATCTACAGTATCTATCTATCTATCTATCTAATATATGCTCTCCAAGCATAAGAAATGCAAAGCATCATATTTTGATTTGGAAAAACACCAATTTTTACACCAATTCAGCATTTGAATGTATTTGAAAGCATACTGAAAGACAATCAACTTACATAACCCTTAACAATGTGAAATAAATGCTTTCTTGCTCTGATTGCGACTCTGTGACTTTGTGCCCGTAGGCGCGTGAGGATGTGATCCGGGTGCTGAGGTCTCAGCATTGCCAGGGAGACGCAGGAGGCCCGGAGTCCCGTTACGGCTCTGTGGGCCCCACCAAAGCCCTGCAGGCCCTGCAGAGAGACGGCCTCCTCCTGCACTCCAAGGGCCACAAGGACGACGTCTACGAGAAACCCATTGCAGCGGTATGTTTATGTTGATGTCTAAGGTATTGAACAGATTTGTTTGTCTAAAGCGACTTACAATGACATCAATAAACATTATATTTATATTAAAATTAACAGTTTATCAAATGAAATAGCCTGGTTAGCAGGCAGACCTTCTCAATTGGAATTGAGAGTAGGTCTGGAAAGGTTCATGGAGTTACGACTTCCAGCAGGGGCGTAACTAGCAGTGAAATGAAACTTAAATTGGTGCAATTAACTGTATTTGCATGCCCGGGTTTTAGGGACATTGGAAATGGGCTTCAATGGCTTCTTGGCCAGACGCCGAGCAAATCCCAAATTTGCCAAAGGTTTGTAAGAGGATTCCCAGACTACAAATCAAGTAGCTTCAAACTAAATGACAGCGGTACAGTCAGATCCTCTGTTTATAAATGACAAATCCCACCAACAAATGTGGAGAACAATACAATTATTAAGTATTATAGAAACAAAATTTCATCACATTTCAAGTGATCATTATACATCACAGTATATCATTAATATATGCTTTGGTGGCTTGATTAAGGGCAGCGGTACAGTCAGATTTTCTGTTCTAAAATGACACAAGTAGAGAATAATGCCAATCATTGCCAATCAAAAATGAAACATGAATTTCACCAGATTTCAACTGATGAATCATTGCCGTAATATACATTGAGTATTTCATTAATAACCTGTGTGTGTGTGTGTGTGTGTGTGTGTGTGTGTGTGTGTGTGTGTGTGTGTGTGTGTGTGTGTGTGTGTGTGGTCTCTCCAGCTGGACCAGTTGCAGGATAAGCACAAGGAGGCGTATCGTCGTATGCTGGAGCAGCTCCTGATGGTGGAGAAATGCCACCGTCGCACCCTCCACGAGCTGGACATCGAGAAGCGCAAGCATGCCGACTACATGAACAAGAGCGATGATTTCACCAACCTGCTGGAACAGGAGAGAGAGAGGTGAGGAGAGGACAAAACCAGCAGTGGACATCACACTCAGAATCAGAATACAAGCCATTTGTACAATATACAAATAACAAATATATTATTTACATTTACAATACACAATATGCCATACCTGTCAACACTCCCGTTTTTCCCGGGTTCTACCATATTTCAAGGTCATCTCCCAGCACCCTCCCGTTTTTTTATTTCTCCCGGAAAACTCCCGTAATTTGCATGGCCATCAAACTTCATTTTAAAATCATTGATCCATTCATTACAGTGCATGAAAATGCACTGTACTGTTCTTCCTAGGCAACAACAACAACTTCTTATTATTATTCCGCTTACCACTTTTTCCGTACGCAATTTCTCTTGAACAGTTTAACTTAGAAACTTCATTCAAACTTTGTAACTATTGTATATTGCTGTGTCTTTTCAACTTTGAAACTTTTATACTTTTTAAACTATTAAAGAAAAACTTTTAAAAAATCCCCATAGACTTAACATTGCTTAAGTCTATGGGGATATCTATCTTAACACGGCCATTAAGCAATTAGAATCCTATGGCAGGTGTTCAGGCCACCTGGATCAACTGCCAGTCTCAGGCTTTAAGCATACAAACTGGCCTTATTAAGACTACACATCCTGTTCAACTGCTTCCTCTGCCAAAAACTGTTTAAAAATAAAAGTCCTCACTACAATATTTCACTGTTAAACAATTTAACCCTTTAAACCAGAGGTTCCCAAACTGTGAGGCGCGCCTCCCCTGGGGGGCGCCAAATAATTTGAGGGGAGGCGCGGAAGATTGATTCAAAAAAGAAGGAAAAACGTTTAATTCATGTTAGAACTATCTATGTTTTTTTTCTATGATTATGTAATTGTCAACATTATAAAATCGAAATAAATCATAGAAGAGATGTATACTAAATCTTTGGGATAGTGGAAAGTATTATTGATCCCTATCCTGAGTGAGAATGTATTGTGCCAAACTTCATAACGTAATTTAGCAACAGTGCCGCCAGCCGAGCTAGCTGCAAGTTACCAGTGAACGGTAACTTGCAGGTTGGAGCTTGAGCTCCAAGAGGATTTGTACACGCAGCCTTACAACACTGTTTACAGCTCTTCGAGTCACGGTAAAATTTAGTTTTTGTTACATAGCTAATTGAGATAAACTTATGGTGTTGGTGCTTGCGTTTCTTTAGGAATCCGCCACACGTAAGAGGTTGGACATACGTGACGGTAATATGTGACGTTCCGATAGCTAACTTAAAATGGACAGATTTGTCACATTTTATCGCTGCACGTCCCGAGCCTGATATGGGCAACAAAGCCAAACGTCGGGGCAACGGAGGTGTCACTGTTTTCAGAGGGGAGGCCCACGTTGATGGAGTTTGGGAACCCATGCTTTAAACTACTGAACTTTTCAACTGTTCAGCCATTGTAACTGTTACTTGTCATCAACTATGACTCCTACCCACTGTAGCTAGTTAGCATGGTTAGCATAGTTAGCATGCTAGTTAACATTTTTAACAAAACTGCTAAAAATGATTAGCTAAGTTAGCTAAGTAACATGGTTAGCATAGTTAGCATGTTAGCATGATAGTTAGCATAACTGCTAAAAAAGATTAGCTAGGTTAGCTAAGTCACATGGTTAGCATAGTTAGCATGTTAGCATTGTTAACATGCTAGTTAGCATAACTGCTAAAAATTATTAGCTAGGTTAGCTAAGTCACATGGTTAACATAGTTAGCATGTTAGCATTGTTAGTATGTTAGTTAGCATAACTGCTAAATATGATTAGCTAAGTCACATGGTTAGCATAGTTAGCATGTTAGCATGCTAGTTAGCATATTTTTCTTCTTCTAACGCAGTTAATGCAGCTTCAACCGTTTAACGTAGAAACTTCATTCAAACTATGTTGCGTATGTCTTACTTAGGACATGGGGGCTTTGTATTTTTCATCTATGTAACCTTTATACTTTTTAAACTATTAATTATTAACTTTTATAAAATCCCCATAGACTTAACATTAGGCTGATGACATCAGAATGGACTAATTAACTTGATTTGCACCTGTATCAACTTCCAGCTGCTCATCTAGGCCCCATCAAAGAATCAGTTCAACTGATTGCACCTGTATCAACTGCTTTCTGCTGAACTAGGCCAACTCTCTCTGTGTCTCTCCATTCTACAAGGATATAAGGCACATTTCATCCAGCTTTCTATCCATTCATCCTCTTCAAACCATTCACTCATCCACCCATTAAACTATCCATCAACATCCATTAAACAATCTGCCTATCAACATCCATTCAACTTTCTGTCTATCAACATCCATTACACTATCTACATTTTTTTAAACTATATACTCTGTCTCAGGCTTTAAGCATACAATATGGCTCTATTAAGACTGCCGTTAAGCAATTAGAATCCTAGGCCAGGTGGCCAGGCTATATTAAACCTCATCTACCTAGTTCAGTCATTCCAACTATTAAACCTCATCTACCTAGCAAATAATTTAACCTTTTAAACTATCCACCTATTTAACTGTTCAGTCATTCCAACTATATTAAACCTCATCTACCTAGTTCAGTCATTCCAACTATATTAAACCTTATCTACCTAGCAAATAATTTAACCTTTTACACTATCCACCTATTTAACTGTTCAGTCATTCCAACTATATTAAACCTCATCTACCTAGTTCAGTCATTCCAACTATATTAAATCTCATCTACCTAGCAAATAATTTAACCTTTTAAACTATCCACCTATTTAACTGTTCAGTCATTCCAACTATATTAAACCTCATCATGTTGGTTGCCAATTAGCACATCATCTGTTTTAACAATATAATTCACACCATATGTTTTGCATTTTCATGCACTGGTAATTCCCTGGAATTGCGTTTTCTATTTTTTTCTATTAGTCTGACATCTCCCAGGTTGCCAGATTGTGTATGAAATACACCCTACACATAGGCCTACACGATCACTTAGTTTCAATTTCAACCGTTTTGTCATAGGCTAAAACCTGGCAACCCAAAACCCAAATAAGGAAGCAGGTGCCGACTGCGCAGCCCGAGTCTCGACGTAAGCAAACGGGCTGGTTGAATGGCCTACTCCAGAACTAGCTGTTGTGATATTGTTGGGAATTTAATTGATTAACACATCACATAAACTGTCATTGAGTGTTGTTGATACACTGAACTTGTGCCCTCGGAACCAAAAAAAAAATAACCCCGCCCAAAAATAAAAAAACAGGTATGCAATATGCAAGCAAAATACAGATTATAGAAAACAGAAAAAGACATGCATGAAGTGCACATGTGATGATGAACAATAATATGCATCAGATATGGGAATGAAACTGTGATGTGTGTGTAGTTACTTAATGAGTGTGGTGGCATGAGAACAGAAACAGCTCCTATGTCTGGTATTTTTGGCATAAAGGCTTCTGTAGCACCTGCAAGACGGGAGTGGTGGGAAAAGGGTGTGTCCACCTTGTGGGGAATCTATACGTTCCCTGCCTGCTTCCCAGTACTTGAAGAGTGGAAGTGCTGACAGTTCACAATGCGTCATCGTTGGTCGCAGGTTATTTGTTATTTTGTGACCAAAAGCCTTTCACAACAAATCAGCATATACATCTCTTCATATCGGTGAAGCCAGTGTTTCTCAAAGTGTGGTCCGCAAGCTATCCCAAGTGGTCCGCGAGCAGATATGCTAAAATATAGATGAGTTGTTTGCAATATTGAACCAACTTGTATGTAAATCCAAACAGTTCTGCAACATTGCCTATGTAAGCTACGCCAGTTCAAATCATATGAATCCTCTAACACTATAAGCAAGGTGGTTCAGTGAGTAGGCCTATTGTGTAATATACTGTTGAAGTAGGTCTACTTTTTTTTGTCCGTGAGTTCTTTTTTATTGATTTAAGTGGTGCTCGGTCTGAAGTTTGAGAAACACTGAGTTAAGCCCACTGAAAACCATGTGTCTATGTCAATCAATGATTAGGTCAGTGGGACAACAATCTAGACAGAGTTTGAGGTCCAGTCTCCCGTCCCCCAAACCTCCTGCTCCTGTCTCCTCTGTTTATATGATGTTATCTCACAGCTCAGTGCACTAAACTAGGCTCCCATGACACTCAGTCCAAGGGTCACTGCACAGGGTTCATCGCCATGGCCACAGCAAGTGTGTCCCACACCGTGCTCATGTAGGACAAAAACTAGAGACAGTTGGTGCAGAGATGTAGAGAGGAATCGCTGGTGGGCCCACATCAATGGAGAAGGACATGGTGCGTGCAAAACAGAGAGAAAAAAAGAAGCTGCACACATGAAAAGGAAAGAGAGGGGCCACACAGGGATCTGTGCCATCAGACAAGTGATTAAACTGTTCATTCATTAGAAGAATATGCCAGAAACACAAAAGAATGATTCAAAGTCTTAGACATAATGTTGATGTAAAACGTCCTAAGAAAAGGGTTAATGCAGGGTTCATTCAGATTTTTACCAGACAAAAAGAAACATTCAATATCATTCAATATGTTTTCTTTCAGATGCCTCCTAATTCATGTTTTTTTATTTATTTTAAAACATCCCTTCTTGAGTTATGTGTAAAGGTATATGTCCAGTCATCAGGTTTGAAATCCACAGATGACCAAACATATTTAGTCTGCGTTATGGCCACAGTCTTGCTGTCTGTGTGTACTGCAAACCCCTTTCTGCATGTAAAGGGTCATCTTCCACGTCAGATTTGACTGACATGGGGTGAATCTCTTGAGATTTGTGCTGTAGTTAAATGCTTATTTGGTTGCCTCACCCATACGGATCACATTGGTTGAGGAGTTGCTGTGCTGGGAGGTCTAGTTGTTTTGCATGGTTCATTTGCATAGGCTCAGAGATGAGGTGATTTGGGCCGGACAGCAGACACAGTGACTTACTCCGGCCAACATCAGGTCAGAACATGGGTCCAGTCTCACAAGTCATAAACTTCAAATAGCCTCGCGCCAGACAGATGGAGCATGAAACGCTCCTACTTTACAAGGCCTTCTCCCCTGCGTTTACTGGCAAAAGACCTTGGGGGGAGACAGGGAGGCTAAATCAATGTCAAAGCTGTCAGCATCAAAGGCTGAAGAGGCTAGAGATGAGCGAGAAGAGAGAGAATTTTCACATGGATCTCATCAGAGAAAGAAAATCCACTTGAACCCGGCCTAGGGTCCATTTATGGCTGACCGGGATTACTCAAGTTTCATGCTCTGTTAGATGTCCCATGGCAGAGACACTTGAACTTAGACTTAGACGTATCACATCGTATCACATTTTCATATGCCTTGTCAAATATCAACAGTGTGCGGTAGAGCAATCTTATTTTTGCTATTTAGGTATGTTCCTGCAATCTACCTGCACCTAACTAGGCTGTGCGTGGATCTTGGTTTCATTTGGACTGTTTATTAAAGACTATCGCTACTGCACTGCATTTTGCCTTCTCAGCAAAATAAGACGGACTATGAGCTGACCTGGAACTGGAGTCCTCTCTGGACTAAAGCATATCTTAATCTGCCAGGGTATTTCCTATGGCCTGGTTGGCTAGAAATGCTCTCTAGTTGCCTCCCTGCCAGACAGGTGTTACCACTCCACTCCAGGTCCAGCAGCACTGCCACTGAGCAGAGGGCCTGATATCACATTCCACTTTAATGTAGTCATGAAAAGACAGAATCCAACATGGGCTGTCAAACTTCTGGTATCAGAGAATGACCTCAATCACCTCAGTTTCTCTCTCTCTCTCTCACACACACACACTCACGGACGCACGCACGGACACACGTGCACACACACACACACACACACACACACACACACACACATACACACATACACACACACACACACACCTATATTAAGCTTGTAGATAAACTCAGATGCAAATTTTTAGTCTCTGCCACGCCCAAGTTTGTTTTTATCTGACGGTGTATTTGTATAAAGGTTTTTCTTTCCTTGTCCTGCTTTCCAACCTTTTTTAGGCCATATCAGCCCAGATAGCGCTCATGCCTTCTTCCCTCAGCGGTCTACTGGCACACTGGAATGAAAAAACACATGGCTTTCCATATGCAAATCATGTTAGGTACCTCTTGAGTAAGGATAAACTCACCATAGTGACCTCTGCCAAGAGACCTGAACTTGTCTGTCAATAGCATAATTAGTGTGTCAAGATTGGTCTGGCATCAGAGAGCGTTTATGAAAATGTTAGTATTTTTGTGCAGCTGGTGGGGAAATTTTGAAGGCCAAGGTCAACATGCTTACTCTGACACCTTCTTTCCTCCATTCTTTGCCTGTAATTCCAATTCCAGTAGTGATTCACTATACAGTGTACTATGTGCTGAATGAATGGATGTTCCTAATGCCGGGAGAGTTTCCATCCAATGTTTTCATTTAATTTTGACCACTTGATTTTATTGCGTGATTCCATTAAGGTTGTCCTGAATGGAATCAACCTCAAGTTTTGAACCCACACCTGCACAACTCTTCTCCTTATTAGGAAAGTGTTTATTCTACACTTATGGAAACACACACACAGACTTGTGTGTCTTTTAGCTGAATGTACATAAATGTGCTTGAAATATCAAAATTGGGGACCATACTAGTGTTGAATCATAACAGCATTGTTTCTATTCAAGTTTGAACGCAGTGATGACTTTCTTGATAATAAGTAAGTAAGAATGAATCCATGAGGTCAACATATTGCAGCAACAACAGCTCTCTTTAATTGTGATTTCAATGCCCACAGCTATGGACAAAGCTGTATTTATCGATGTTTAAATCCAACCCATCCATTTCAGAGTAACAGCAGATTTTGCCTGGCCTTTGCCCTGATTCTAGATGAGAGTAAGTGTTGTGACCTAAATCTGGATTGTCTTTAACATTGGCCACATGCCTCTACCCTTTGCCTGAGAGTAAACTGAGGGGAGAGTTTCAAAAGGTGTTAATGACTGTGAGAAGTGTGTATATAAATATAGAGTGTGACATGGTCGGGGCAGTCCGATACCCTGCGGGCAGGAGTAAATCTGAGTTTGATCAATGACAGGACTTGTTTGTGTTGTGTTAACTAACTAGCTTTTTTACATTAGATGAAAAACTCAACATAGGCATGAAAGTATACTGGAAGTGTAGACATGTTTACCTCATCTTATTCCCATTTCTCAACATTGCTGACATGATTTTATGCCATGTTTTAGATGTAGATTTAGACATTCTAAAATAACACACAAAATTATTGCTTTGGCATTTTCATTTTCTCTTTCATTTTCCACCTGTTTTTGTGTGTATCTCAAATGATTTGAATACAAGTAAATTAGCATGTGTTTGAAAAACAAATGAAAATTAGCCATGCCTGCATCGTTGCTGACAAAATGTTCTACTGAGGAAACTGTGAACAAAGAAAGACAGGTCCTAGGGTACAGAAAATTGGTCAGCTGCACTAATTTTCCCAGCCACTGAAATCATGTGGTCATTTCTACTCATGGCAAAACACAGCCCAGAATTTATTAGTAATAAACAGGGGGGAGGAACCAATGAAAGGGAGAGTGAAGAACAGCCTCCCCACGGACATAATCCCACCTCCTTGGAGACCCGGCCAAGCCTATACAAATGTGTGCCATATAAGGGCATGATGACATCACCAGCCTATGCCTGTGCAACTTTGCACATTTTTCACTGTTCATTGGTGTAACAGCATGTGTTGGAATTTGACGTTTCAGTCGTTAAGGAGCAAAGGTCTAATGTTATAGCATTAGCAAGATAGAATTGAGGATTTTCTAAAAGGGACTTACCTGTGGCACATCCACACTAGAGGGTAAGTTTTACATTGTGGTTGGGCTATTACAAAATGGTGACAGGCTATCACTTGTACTATAATAACATTAAAAAAATAATAATTTTGCACAAAGTTAGCCAGACCTTGTTTGTCCTCAGTGTTAACATATACATTTAAGGCAAGAGCTGTCACATTCCTTTGAAGAAAGTTCTTGTGTATTTGAATACATAGGTCTCTTGCTGGGTCTTCAAAGAAAGGCTATGCATAGACAGTGTGAGAAGAAGGGAAGGGGGGGAAGATAGCCCACTAAGGGGCTTAGTTAAACATTCACTTCCATTTTGGATTTTTGGTCACGGTTCCAGCCACTAGTGCAGAAAACAGTAGGAACACTTTTGGCTGGCAAGTCTGTGTGTTTGTGCTGGTGAGGCTCTCTGGCTTGATCAAGTGTGAGAAGCATGTTAAATGCCAGCAGGAAGAATCACATGAGAGTTCAGCCTACAGTGTCACCCGCTTTGCTCCCAGTGCCATTGCTTCACTGTGCCATATCCATTCGACATGCCTAATCTCAACTACTGTATAGTCAGGGCACACTGTGAATATCTTGGCAACATGGGCAATTCATTTGCAGTTAGGCAGTAAAGTTCAGTTGGAAATATAATGATTTCCTGTAGTTGAGATATTGCCACCTTTCTAAATGTGGAGATGGGGCAACTTTTTGTGCAATGTTGCTGGGCAACTACAAAACCGGTTCCATGTGTTCTGGCTGGTGATCATGACAATTTGCCTACTGCTGACTAAAGTTCTCCAGAAAAAAAAATGCTGGCCAATATCAACAGGAATTTGCCTGGACAACAATACACAGGAATACTGCCCAGCAACATTGATTATCAGGTTTAGTGTTTTATTTTATTTTTTTGTGATTAACTTTTTATTAGGTTTTTAGTAAACACAAAGACAAAACAAAAAACAAACCAACAAACAAACAAAACCGTCATCCTCATAACATGAAGTCAGCGAATAGTGGCCAAAGGGGGGGGTCAGGTTTAGTGTTTTATTAAGGTACATCTAAATCCAAAAAGGGATTCCCTGCTCTGAAAATGTATAAGAGTGAAATCATGGTGGAGTGTATGTATCTTGGTAAATGATTAATACATTGTACAAATGATGATACATGTACATTATTTTAACGTATAATCTGTTTCTTTTATATATCTCACTATAGGTTGAAGAGATTGCTGGAGCAAGAGAAAGCATATCAAGTGCGCAAAGACAAAGAGAACACCAAACGTTTGGAGAAGGTCAGAGCAGAGCTTGTGAAACTCAAATCCTTTGCGCTCATGCTTGTAGATGAACGACAACTCCACCTCGAACAGATTGATCAGCAAAACCAGAAGACCAAGGAGCTTACTCAAAACCTCCAGGAGAAGGAGCTGAAGCTCAGTGAGGTTGGCAACCAGGCAAAAGAGGACAGTCAGAAAGTTCTCACGCTAGAGACAGAGTTAAAGGACACGTCAACAAAGATTGCGAAGGAGCATGAAGAGATGACTGCCAAGCTAACAAGTCAAGAGTCCCAGAACAAACAGTTGCGACAAAAGGTGGCTGGGCTGACATCAAAAATCGAAGCTCTAGAAGAGACCAATGGAGCACTGCAGAAATCAGCTGATGAATTACAGGAGCTCAGGGACAAAATTAGCCAGGGAGAATATGGAAACTCAAACCTCATGGCGGAGTTGGAGAACCTCCGTAAGAAAGTTCTAGAAATGGAGGGCAAGGACGAGGAGATCACCAAAACAGAAACACATTGTAAAGAGTTGCGTAAGAAACTCCAAGAGGAGGAGTGCCAAGGCAAAGAGCTAAAGCTGGAGGTTGAGAGACTTCAGGTGAAGATGGCTGAGCTGGAGAAACTAGAGGGGTCCTTTAGTTTTAGTCGAGCTGATTGTTCGCAGCTCCAGATTGCTTTGGAAAAAGAGCAGAGTCTCTCAAAAGAGCTAACAGATGAACTGGTGGCACTGAAGATCCGTGTGAAAGAACTAGAGTCAAGTGAGTTAAAACTGGAAAAGGCAGAATTAGCCCTTAAGGATGACCTTATAAAGCTAAAATCTGTTACTGTTGTGATGTTTAATGAACGCAAGAGCATGGCAGAGAGAATAAGATCAGAAGAAAAGAAAAGGGATGAGTTGAGCAAACTGTACAAGGCTGAGCAAGAGAAAGTAATGGAAGTCACTGAGAGACTGATTGAGGAAAGCAAAAAGCTTTTGAAATTCAAGTCAGAAATGGAAACCAAAATGTCAATTCTTACAAAAGAGAGGGATGAACTAAAGTCTAAGCTGGTTATTGAGGAAGACATGAATAAGGAGATCAGCACAAGAGTATGTATATTGACACAGAAAATCGATGGGCTAGAGGGAGTAGAAAAGGAATCTGCCAAATATATGTTAAAGCAAGAATCAGGTAGACCGTTAGATGAAAGTAGACAGGATGAGAGTAGAATAAAAGAACTGACTATGGAAATCGAGAGGCTGAAGAATCGTCTGAAACAACTCGAGGTTGTGGAGGGAGATCTCATCAAAACTGAAGATGAGTATGACATGTTAGAAAAAAAGTTCAAGACAGAGCAGGATAAGGCAAACAATCTCTTTCAACAAGTAGAGGAGATGAAAAGTCAAATTGCATTTAATAAAGCAATAGAAAGAGGTGAGACTGTGATCCAGGAGGCAGAATTACGGCAGCGATGCCTGGCAGAAGAGGCTAAAAACAGGGACCTGGAGGCTGACGTACTTGCCCTGAAGGAGAAGATCCATGAACTTATGAACAAAGAAGACCAGCTCTCACAACTGCAAGTGGACTACAGAGTCCTTCAACAGCGTTTTCTTGAAGAAGAAGACAAGAAGAAGAGCATAAGCAATGAGGTTCTCAACCTCAGCAAAGAGCTTGAGGTTACTAAGCGTTACAGTCGCGCCCTAAGGCCAAGCACAAATGGGCGTAGGATGATGGACGTTCCAATGACATCTACTGGAGTGCAGACTGACCCAGTGACCAATGATACTATTGAGGAGGACACACCTGCTGTGTTTATCAAGAAGTCTGTGCAAGAGGAAAATCATATCATGAGTAACCTTCGACAACGATGCCTCAAAAAATCGACAGAACGATCAACTGTTGACCGCTACCCCTCTGCGGCTAGTGACATGAGGAAGTCCTGGATTCCCTGGATGAGGAAGAAGGACAGCAGTCACAATGGCTCTGACAAGTCTTTGCAAATAAACGGGGAGTGCTCACCTGCTGAGCTCACCTTGTCTCAAAAACAAGGGCAACCTTTACATATCAGGGTAACTCCAGACCACCAGAACAGCCAGGCAACCCTTGAAATCACAAGTGCGCCTACCTCCAACATTTACTCAAGTACAACAGTGATCTCAAATCAGGGCCTTCAGAAGCCTCGCATAACGATCATTCCTACCACCCCGCACATCACTCCCACAAAAAACAGAACTAGTGAATGTCCACAGGGGCCAGAGAGGGCCAAGTCCCCAGTCACAATCACAACCATCTCCAGGGCAAAATCTCCTGAAAGCAGGATCCCCTGCTCAGACAGATCCATGTCACCTGTCTCAATCATGTCCGTCAGCACTTCCTCACTCTCAGACGTCTCAAGCTCTCCAGAACCACAGGAGATGATAACTGGTCGGGCTGTTTTCAAGGTGACCCCTGAGAAGCAGATGGTGCCCGCACCTATTAAAAAATATGCGTGCAGCTCCAACATCGTCACCACCGAGGACAACAAAATTCACATTCACTTGGGCTCTCAGTTCAAGAAGCCTTCTGAAAGCAGCAACCATATAGGGGCTATCAGGTCACCTGCTGAGGCAGCTGAGGGCAAGGAGATCTCGACTGGAACGGTCCTGCGCTCCCCACGCCAGAGTTCCTTAACTCCCAAGGCTGCAGCCAGCAAAGTGACGAGCAGTATCACCATCACCCCAGTGTGCACAGCCCCAGCAAGACCAGTGCTGTCTGTGGTGAGTGCTGGACTTCTATGTGATGGGCTACATCTCATAAGTAGATTAATTGTCTGTTAGATCAACTCATGGCAGGCTTTTCTTTGAAGGAAGTCATAATCTAAGCTCTAACTGTAAAAATGTGTACTTTGGCTCATTTTGTTAAATTAAAAATTGGGGAATGATCACCTATTGAGATAACTGAGGGCCAAAATAAGAGCACTATTCTAAAGGACATAGAGTAAGTATGTATACTCTTTTGATCCCGTGAGGGAAATTTGGTCTCTGCATTTATACCAATCCGTGAATTAGTGAAACACACTCAACACACAGTGAACACACAGTGAGGTGAAGCACACACTAATCCCGGCGCAGTGAGCTGCCTGCAACAACAGCGGCGCTCGGGGAGCAGTGAGGGGTTAGGTGCCTTGCTCAAGGGCACTTCAGCCGTTCCTACTAGTCGGGGTTCGAACCGGCAACCCTCCGGTTACAAGTCCGAAGTGCTAACCACGGCTGCCCCACAACATCCCTGTGAAATTAGAAATTGTTTCATTAGTTTAACCTAATTAATAT
The DNA here is from genome assembly GCF_017589495.1 of Alosa alosa. Lineage (NCBI taxonomy): Eukaryota > Metazoa > Chordata > Actinopteri > Clupeiformes > Clupeidae > Alosa > Alosa alosa. The sequence continues at coordinate 27,591,202 of NC_063207.1, forward strand.
ATCTTAAATGAGCATTTAACAAATGTAACATACTGTAGCATAATATGGGAAACAGTGGAAACAACAGAACAGTTTGGCATAAAAGCCACAAGCTTTCCTTCACAAGGAAAGTGCTGTCCTCCAGTGTGTCACAATGCACAATAACATTTCATACTGTATGTACAAATCCCACAAAAGGTGTTTAAGTAGTGAAAAATCAATCACAATCAATTTCCAGTTTCCATGATTGCACAACATGGCTACTGCAGAGCTTTTATTACTCTATTACTGTATCTTAATCTTACCTCTTGCCCTAATCTTTCCCCATTTCTGTTATACTCTCTCCCTCTCTTCTCTTATCACTTTACTCTCTCTTCTGTTAACCCTATAGCAACCAGTACAAGACATTCTCTCCCCTAAGTCTGGAGCAAGCCGAATCCCCATGTCCCGTGGTATGAAAACAGGGAAGGCAGTGTTGGGAGCCCTTGGCATCTCCAGTGCAATGAAGATGGAGGCACGCGCAGATGGCCAGTCAATGAGAATAGAGCTGAAGAAGTCTACAATCAGTGGTGCTTCCTTTCTGAGCGGAGGGAAAAGTTGAATTTTTAAAAGCGGACATTTCACAATAAAACAACCCTGCTTTTTGAAGCAGTCAGGGAGTTTAACAGCTCAAACTGTGAACTGTACTCTAAAGACCATTTCCTAAAACAAGTCAGGTGGCATCATTTGCTTGTGCAAATCTGTTCCTGTCTTGAGTGTACACAGCTAACAAAAGATCTGGGTACACCGGTGCTGGGTCTTTGGCCACAAAGCCTTGAGTAGATACATTGCTGTTCATGTGTTTTGAATACAGACTCTCCGAAAGTCAATATACTGGTAGACAAAACTATTTAACATCTATGTTTAGGATCAGCTTGGGATCTTTTCTTAGTATTAATCATAATTGAGTGAACAAAGGTGATGTCCTGCTGGGACATGCTGCTAAATGACTAAAACGATAACTGCTTTTCTGTATTCATAACCATTTCACTAAGTGGGACTTTGTGATACTATTTTTATGTTGTTCATTGTAACTGTTGATGCCATATCTTCTACAAAGTAGCTAAAATGGTTTTTTATTGTTTATTGAATGAATCATTTTGAAATAAAAAGGTTTTCATTTCTTTTGAGGGATGTGCAAGGAATGTATGCAAGGGAAAAAAATACATTTTAGATATTTTTTAGAAGATCTAACATTAAGAAGATCACTGAACTGGCTACACCAGTGTTCAGATTTCAATATTTAAAAGCCTATATGATCTGCTCTGCATCTCAGGACAGCTTGTGATAGTAACTCAGACCTTACACAATGTCTACAAATCTCGATGGGAGAAATAGGCTAGGCTACCATTGATTTCAATAATACATTGTGATAGAAACACTAAACTATCACTAAACTAACTAAGTATGCAATCAGAAGATTACTTTTTGGAGTTGAATTGTAGGCCTACAAATTGAGAGCCGCTCTGTGCCAGCAGGTGGAACGCTGCCCCCCAGTGGAATGAGGAAACTGAAAGCGTTTGTTGACGTCATTACGCAAAGCTTCCGTGTTTACCACCCTGGGTTAATCACAAACTGAAAGAAGTGCAACTCAGAGTATGGGAAACGCTATGTAGCTGTGTACTTATAATAACGTTACTACCTGCTGAGGATTTATCGTATTTGTTTTAAATCAATCGATTGGAGTGAATAGCCATCAAACTGCTCAGATTCCGCGTCTGACGCAGTGTTTAGGTTGAATAACGTTACTCAAGTCGGGTGACATCCAATTAGCTAGCAGCAATGATGGCGTCGAGCTACAATGCTAAAGAAGAGGACGGTCATCATTCAGGAGCCGTAGGTCCCGGTGGAGCAGGTGTCATTAAGAGCAAGAAGCCCGATAACACGGCGTTTAAACAACAACGATTACCAGCTTGGCAGCCAATTCTGACAGCTGGCACTGTCCTCCCAGCGTTTTTCGTGATCGGGCTGATCTTCATCCCTATTGGCATTGGCCTCTTCGTCACTTCCAACAACATAAAAGAGTTTGAGGTGAGCCCCGTGTCTTTGGTTATCCAACCAAATAATTATTTTTTGGTGAATGTCAAAAGTTTTCGTGTCCTCAGTTCTGCCACTTATAAGACAACAGCTCATGCACAAGTTTTGAATATTTCAGATCGACTACACAGGAGTAGAGGAGTCCAGTCCTTGCTATGTTTGCTCTTTCAATTACACCTGGAATAATACAACTCCCTGCCAATGTTCGATTCCATTCTCTCTTGACCAACCATTTGAGGTAGGCAATCTTGTGTTGTTTGAGTATTTTGAAGGCTTTATCGATCAAGCAGTTATATAGGTTTTTATAGAATTTATATACTTTTATTGTTTTAATGTGATTTAAGTTATTACACTATGGGTTACATCTCACACTATAGCAAACTTATCTGTGACATTGATCTGTACCTGATGCCCTTCTTGTGAACAGAACAAGAATAACATTGGCTTTCATCAAATATTGATTAGACTTACTTCTAAATAGCTTTTCATTGATTACACTTTCACCTAAAAGTGCTTTGCCTTGTCCTATTATTTCTGTGCCGCTTTTGTGTGGACAGATCGATAGACTATTTCAATATTTGGACAAGCTGTTGAAAATGTAATCTCACTGTACTGGGTGTGTGAAGAACTTGATAACAAAAAACACCAACATTGTTGTGTGGCAATAAAGTATCACGGTTGATTATGTGTTCTTTCGTTATGCTTCATTCTCCATTGTAATACAGAGTATTTGTTTTGGTGTACAGTAGTTGTAACTGTGCTACAACTATTGTGTACTGTTTTCATTGTGATTGTAATCTAATTGAAAATTAGGTCTACCCTCAATGACTTTTCCAGAATTAGAGGTTGAATGGATCGAGAATTAAAGGTTGAATGAATGAACGTATTATTGTGTACTATTTGCTGTTTGCCAGTGCAGCTACAGTGATTGTGCATGTCATTGATGTTCATATTTTCTCCAGAGCAATGTCTTCATGTACTACGGCTTGTCCAACTTCTACCAGAACCACAGGCGTTATGTGAAATCTAGGGATGATAGCCAGTTGAATGGTGATAAAAGTTCATTATTGGTATGTACAGTTTGATGTCTTCTTTGATTGGTTTAATTTGTCCTGATGGCAAAAATATTGTACCATAAGAGTATGTTTTCATATCCTTAATGAAACTGGGAAATGTTGTTTTGTTTAAGAAATGAAATTTATTGGGAAATCTACATGTATGTATTTATACCTTTCCTCTTGTTTTTCTAGAATCCAAGTAAGGAATGTGAACCATACCGCTCTAGTCAGGGATCACCCATAGCCCCTTGTGGTGCTATTGCTAACAGTCTCTTTAATGGTAAGATAATGTTGTATGATTCATGAATTTATATTAAGAAATGACAATGAACTCTGTGTTTTACTTGTGTTTTACTTATTATTATTAATCAGATACCTTGGAGCTGTTTTACAATTTTCCAAATGGTACTAGCATTCCCATACCATTAGTAAAGAAGGGCATTGCTTGGTGGACTGACAAGCATGTGAAATTCAGGAACCCAGGAGGAAACAACAACAATCTAACAGCTACATTTGCAGGTAACCTGCCTTGTGATATGAAATCATTATATGAGCATTAGATTGCTGATGAAGACAGAAAGATTAATTTAATTGTTAATGTTATGCATATTTTATTTCAGGCACAGCCAAGCCTGTCAACTGGCGGAAACCTGTCTTTGAGCTCGACCCCAGCGACCCTGACAACAATGGCTTTGTCAATGAAGACTTTATTGTGTGGATGCGCACAGCTGCCCTTCCCACTTTCAGAAAGCTTTACCGCATCATCCAGAAGAAGAAGGACAACATGATGCCAACACTACCCAGAGGAAACTACACACTGAACGTCACCTACAGTATCTTTTTACATATATTGAGCATCAACTTGAAAAAAAAATGTGTATATGCACAGTCAAAAGATACAATTAATAAGTCATGAAGTATGAGTAAATGTGTTGCAGGTGTGGGAAATCAAAGGCTGTTTATTATTATTATGTGTATTATTCACAAGTAGGGCGATTGTGGCAGTTTAATGCTACCTATATGAAAATACTGTGTGTTATACCCTGGTGACGAAATACTGCTTACTCTTTTCTAATTGGTTAACAGATGGTGTTAATAGAATGACTGCTGTTTCATATAATTGCCTCTGAGGTATACACAAACATGTTTTGGATCTCTTTTTCAAAGTTTCAAAGCTATAAGCGTCATACTTAATGTGCCCAGTTGTTTGTTTAGTTACATATACATCTTTTCCCTTAATAACATAATCCCAGATTACCCTGTGCGCAGCTTTGAAGGCCGTAAGCGTATGATTCTGAGCACCATCTCCTGGATGGGAGGGAAAAACCCATTCCTTGGCATTGCTTACATCACTGTAGGCTCTGTGTGTTTCTTCTTGGGCGTGGTTCTCCTCTTCATTCACCACAAGTACGGCAGCAGGAACAACAACGCAGACATCCCCAACTGAGAAGACATCACCTGAGGTGCTCACGCACATTCCTGTGTAGCTGCTGAACCCTTGCATGGACTACTGGCTTTCCCATTGGCTCATTTTCTGTGTAAAAAATTGAGTGGTGCTCCAAAGTTATTTAAGACATTAAATCCATATACATTGTCAAGTGTATACAAATTATTTCATACAGAGGTCAAATACTGTATAACGTATAGGGAAATTAACCAACTGAAATTTTGGATTATTATCGCAGTGCACAGAATTTAGTGCTCTTAAATTATTGCTGGTGATGTCATTCTTTACAGAATTCTTTATTCAGTTTCAGAATAAGTATTCAGTATTCTTTAGAGATACCGTCTGCTGTGTATTTTACTTGACAAGTAATTTTAGGGCCTAGTTTAATCATGTAGTTACAGTATCCTGCCAAATATTGTTGGATTGCAGTGGCAGTTTGTTTTAAAAAGCTCTACGGTTACAGATACAGCATCGATCTCAAAATCAATGCCCTAAGCAACACAATTTAGTATTTTATACTTGGAACCAGTTACCCTGATTTGACCAAAATTGTTATGATAATCTATGCCACACTCTACTACAGAATATATGCAGTGTACCATCCCAATCAAAATGATGGTCTTTAACTCAGAACTACAGATTGAAGGATGTTCTTGCTTTTCCGTTCCCTATGTGTTGTCTTGTCCAACTGAATGTAATGAGTGTGGTACTGGTAGCTTAATATAAGCTATTATTCATGTACATTTTGCAGCCATAACCTGAAGCAAATATTTTCATTCATTTTACATAGGGGTTGCACATTGATGTCAGTATGAATCACACCTGCTTCTTGCTTAGTTTTGCTTCTTTATGTTTATTGGATCAGATTGACCTCATTATATCTGACATTTCATATGCATGTTGCAGTTTTTGTTTATGTATCTCATCAAGGGCTATATTTATTTCTCTTGTTTTTTATTTTGTTATTTAACATTTTACACTCTTTGTTGTATTTATTGTGACCAGATCATTTTGAGTTGATAATCATTCATTGTTGTGTTGGATGATCTTATTTGTCTTGTTTGTTTTCACTGGTTTGAAATAACCCAAATGTAGTATCATAAAAAATGCACTTTAAAATTGACATACATTTTAAAGCAGTACCTGGGGATTATTTATTGTATGCTGTTGCTTACACTTTCTTTTACAGTATCTAGCTAAATATTTTGTCAAAATAACAAGCACAAACATATGAGGCAACTGTAGACCCCTTCAAAACTGGATTTGGTATTTGAGCCTCCCCAATTTTTTTGTCTATTGACAATTAAATTGACATGTTGTCTATGCATGCCTAATTATGTGATACAGCAAAAGTCAGCCATGTGAGCCATTAGATGTGCATAGATAGGCATGTGCGCTGAGCTTTGTAGACACTGTAAAAGAAAATTTAATCATATTTTTTGTAATAGGGCTACACCTTGATTTTTGACAGCTGGAGATTGCTAAAATTAATAAATGATCCTGCTTACTCCACATTTCATTGTCTAGTTTTAGTGAGCGGTTGCACACCACACCTACCACACATCACAGCCAATCTGCTGGATCTTGGGTTTGGTAATACCCTTCAAAAAACGGCAAAGAAAAAAATGGTTTCATGTGAACTGATGATGAGACTTTGACCAAGTTTTCTCAGTGGAATTATCAGACAACCCTGCAAAAGGGATGCAAATGGGAGAATGACCCAAGGATGTCTTAATCCATGACCTTGAAAACATTTAATACCCATAATGCATTCTGTCATTGTAAACTGCCCACTGTCAAACTGTAATGTTTGAGTGTGAGAGCATGCACACAAGATAACTCCCTACTGCACCTTATTGATGAACAAGCATACTCAAGAATATTATCAGAGACCCCAGTCATCCCAACAATAGCCTCTTTTCTGTCTGGGTTACCGCTGCCTGAAAGCCAGCACTGAGAGACTGATGAAAAAGCTGCTATCCACAGCCTATCCGCATCTTGAATGAGGACTGAGATGACAAAACCTCAATGCACTAGTTATGCACATCAGCTTGTATCACTTAAAGCTGCAGTTGGCAAATCTGACAGATTGAAGGGACTTAGCCAAAATTTTGAATGTTTACAACTCTCATGCCCCTCCCCCACTACCACCGAAAGCACCCTCTCATCGAAGTTTGTGCTTTCGTCGTGCTTGCACTCAGACTGTGATTGACAGTCAGATCTCACACAGCCCTGCTCTGATTGGACCAGAAGAACTGTGGATTTTTGCAAAACAAATAACAGGCTCTAGGTGGAGGTAGAAGTGCAGGTTGTTTTCCTAAAACCGGCTGATTTATGTTGTTCTGTTGGAGCATAGTGTCGGTTTCAGTGAATATGATCAGAAAAATCTTGCCAACTGCAGCTTTAAGTTGTGTGAGATGAAAGTGAAAATAACAATGACTGATTCAGTGAAGACACAATTTTCCAAGTAGTTTCATACAGGGAAAATAGTACATACAGCAGACAGACTGTCAGCCAGGCCATTGAGAACACCAGCTTAATCATTAAAACATAAATCTGCATACAATTTATACCACTAGATGTATCTCAAATATGACCACTGCTCAGTCCTGCACATTCTCTCTTGCTTGGCTTAATATGCAGCTTCTTACAGTTACACAATATAGTAGTAGTAGGTAACACTCAAACAGCTTACAGCAGGGGTCTCCAACAAGATGCCCGCGGGACAGGGGCACCTATGAGGCACCCGCGCACTTTCTGAAAATAGCCAACAAGTCGCCTGCAGATCACGCTCTTAAACATCCTCAATTGGGATTTTTTTTAATAGATATTTAATTGTAAACTATACATCTGTAACATTAACTTAATATTGGTGATACCTTACAAAGTGTAACTGGGTTAAATTTTAGCCTTTGGCTCTGAATCTTTAAACAACAACGGAAGCAGAGCGCATACACACTGCTCGCACGCATAGACAGTAAAAGAAAAAAAAGCTTGCTCGTCTGGTGTAGCCAATGGAAGCATATCTTTGCAAAAGTTCTGTGGCTATTCTGTGTTTGTCCCATACGGTTTGTGCATGATTGTTCAAGGGCTGAAAAACAATTGCTTTAGCTCACGGGCCCTTTCTCCTCTGTAGTAGTAGAGGGCTTGTATGAGCTCTGGAGCTCTGTCACGATCCTGTGACTGTCCTGTCCTGTATAAAACGTTTAGAATTCTGTTTTAGACAGTGGCTGAGTGTCACGGGGCACTAACAGGACAGGGCGGTCACTGGACAGTGGCTGGGTGTCTCAGGATAACAGGACAGGACAGTCACAGGACAGTTGCTGGGTGTCACAGGACACTACTAACAGGACAGGACAGTCACAGGACAGTGGCTGGGTGTCTCAGGACACTACAACAGGACAGGACAGTCACAGGACAGTGGCTGGGTGTCTCAGGACACTACTCAGGACAGTGGCTGGGTTTCTCGGGACACTAATAACAGGAAAAGACAGTTTTTGCTGCTACTACATTTCCTTCTCATCAATAAGAGACCCTGCATTCCATGCAAAATATGTTGCAGGTGTAACCTTAGATGAACTGCTGTGCTGAAGTTGGTATGGGCAGGAAATAGTTATATTTTGATAAGATACAAATAATTTTACCATTTTACAATTTTACTCAAAGGGGCCAAGTCTGATTCAAGTCTTGAGTCAATAGCATGGAAGTCGAGTTGGAAGTCATTTCTAATTTTGTCAAGTTGAGTCTGAAGTCATCAAAATCGTGACTCAAGTCGGACTCGAGTCCAAATGTAATTCAAGTCCACACCTCTGGTCATTACGTAATATCAAAAACATATTTACAACATAGTGCAGGGGTGTCAAACATAAGGGGCCAGATCAGACCTGCCAGCACGATTCATGCGGCCCCCCAGATGTTATGGGTAGGAAGAGAAAATTAGAGACCTGGGTTTCCTGTGTATAGGCAGACTACCCAAGGAGGCCAAGGCTAGGGGCCTACTTTTCTGCTTGGCATTCATTGAAGGGTCCAGACAGGCTTTTTGGTGCTTATCAAAATGTTTAGAAATGTAGCCTAGGCTATATAGGCTTATACTGGGCTTAAACTGCTTTACAAGTGGCCAAGTGAATCCACAACATAAGCCCACAACAAAAGCCTAAATATGTTTTTGAACACTAAGATGTAATAACTGTTGCCATATGGCAACACCATGCAGTAGAGGGTTACTCTACTGCATGGCGTTGCCATATGGCAACAGTTATTACATCTTAGTGTTTCTAATTGGTAGTAACACCAAACCTATATTTTATTATTTAAAAGTTAAGAAGGGGACTTTAATTTTTGTATGAAAAAAATAATTGTTAGGTCACATGACTATGATATGTTGTTAGTACTTCACATTTCTACAGAGATGTACCTCTGTGACCACCACCACTCTCTGGACTATGTTAACATGAACAATTTATCATTAAAACAAGTTTATATATAATGAGTTTTCTGTAAATTGGCAAAATATAATTATGGAATCTTTTTATGCCCATTCAACTGAATGACATATACAACAGGATTACATAGCACTAGGATACTAGGATGTAATTACTAGCACTAGCACTAGTTTACAACTTTTGACAATATTTTAAAGTAAAAAAAAACATTATTTACACTTTTATTTGTAATTCCAGACATATTGGAGTATAATAAGATAATGTAAATGTTTACCAATTTGCAACTTATCTGTGGAATAAGGTCCAGATATTAGTGACTGGAGCGGTAAGATGTATTTTGTGTTATTGTTCACTTTACAGTCCACTAGACATGTTTTTAAAAATAATTTCTGTTTCGGATTTTGGAAAAGATAAAAGCACATTGTTGGCTTATCCACCAATGAAGTGTCAGGATTAGCTATACTGCAGCAAGGAGGAGAACAACATTGATAGCGGATAGAGGCTGCAGTCACCCATTCTGGCCCTATGGCTGCAGTTTTAGTACTTCACAGGCCCAAATTCAAGGGTAAAAGGGGTGACCTTTCTCTCCTCTCACTATAAATGGTGTAAGAAGTGGGCTGGCTTGCTATGGAGCCATCCAATGCATGCCCAGGGTGTGCCTGTAGTATAAACCACACCGGGGACCCCTAGGTTAGGTTGATCCTTGTGTGTGGGCCCTAGATATGGATGAGGCATGACTTTAGATAGATAGATAGATAGATAGATAGATAGATAGATAGATAGATAGATAGATACTTTATTGATCCTCAAGGGGAAATTCAAGGGTCTCAGTAGCATATAGAAATAACACACAACATGCACTTACAGCAGAAATGGTAAACATAAGTATAAGTATAAACATATAACTAAACTCCACTGTACAATAAAGACAGTAGAAGATAAGACAGATAAGAAAACTAATACAACTAAATACTAAATACACTATATAAGTTAAATTAAGAAAGTCCAATGTGCTTGAGGGTGATCAAGCATAAGACGCTTGTAGTGACAGGGCCGGGACTGGTGAGGTGCTAAAGGGAGTGAGTGTCATGGTGAAGGTGCAAACAGTTAGTCCAGTCATTTTAAGCCAAAATAGAGGTCAAGGTTGAACAAATTGCAACACAAGCAAACTTAACTGATTTTGAATCCTCAATATGTCCTGAGTAAGGGGAAAAAAGCCCTAAGAACCCGATAGGGGAAAGTTTCGAAAAAGACCCAAATATACCCTATTCAATAAGCCTATACATTATTTTTCTCACGGAATAGGGGAAAAATTACCCCTTCACATATGACACATGAAAATTACTGAGTTGATTACTTACATCAAGACAAACAAAAAATGTATTATAAGTTTTTTTGAAATTGTTTGTTAACATGGGCAAACAGGGCATAATGTAATTACGTATAGTTAATTTGTATAAATACCACAACGGAGCTAATAGTCCAGGCAAAGGTCTGACCCAAAACTAATTGCAACAGAATTTATTTTCACATTTTTATATTTCAATTGGTGATCTTTACACCATAGTAAAAGACCAGAAAATCCAGTTATAAATATGTTAAAATGAGGGTTGTTTTATGCATTATTCTTCAGCAAATACTGACAAAACTGTAATTAGAATGTTGTAGAACACATTCTAAAGAATATCTGACCCCATCTAACTTAACATGGAATTTTAGAATCTTGCATTGTTGAGGAACATTCTTTTATTTTCAAAGAGTGAATTTCTTTGGCTTATTTCAGACTGGTTTGTTGCAAAATTGGTGTCTATTTTTACATTGTGGCCCTTTGAATCAATGGAAATGGTTGTTGAATCTTTAAATAGAGCCAAGTGGGTTTTTGCATGTAAGTGTTCCACAATGTGTAATCTGTACAAACACATAGTTAGGCATTATTCAGCCTAGGAAAGTGGTTTTGGTGTTTACATAATCTGATTTAGAGGTCACTGAAACATACAGAATATCACACTAAAGTATCAGTCCATCATTTTGCAAGTCTTATAGTAATTGACCTCTTGCCCAGGGGTTGACTGATATACTGTCTGTCCAATCAGAGGGGCCTGTATGATGCCCCTTTACTTTGCACATTTTTTGTCTAAAACAATAATCGGACAGCACAGTATGTTTATGTTAGTGAATGCAGGAAAATTGTGAAGGCAAAGTTGAAGATGGACATGATCATGTCCTAATTCGACAGAAGGGTGCAGATAGGATAACTGCAGTTAGCCTCCAAGTGACTCTATTGTTGTGACATCTGGCAAAAATGCTATACTAGTAAATATAGTTTAAGATTAATAATTAACAATGCATGCCTATGCATGGGTCATGGTTTTACCAAAGTCATTAGAACAATCAAAACTATACATATTCTAAAAGTATATGCACTGTACATGAAATATAGCATCAATCAACTTATGTCCCATCTTCCTCCATACCATGCATAACACATACTTCTCTATTCTGTATAGGCGAATCAAGTGAACAGCTGATACATTTTGGCCTGCACTATTAAGGGAAACAAATGAAACACCCTAAACTGTATATTTTCTGAAAGCATATACCCTCCGGAGGAGATACAACACCATTTAAGACATTTCCCATCTTCGTCTATGCCATGCACAATACATTGCCCTCTATTCTGTAAAGGCAAATCTAGTGTAAAGTGGATACATTTTGGCCTATACTGTCCAGGGAAAACAAATTAAACACCATAAACTATATATTTTCTATAAGCATATACCCTCTAGATTATATATAATACCAGTTAAGACATGTATTATCTTCCTCCATGCCTTGGACAATTTGTTTGTCAAATGTTGCAATTAGTTTTGGGTCACTATACATTAGCTATACATAATTACATTATGCCCTGTTTGCCCATGTTAACAGACAATTTCAAAAAACTTATAATACATTTTTTGTTTGTCTTGATGTAAGTAATCAACTCAGTAATTTTCATGGTGATATGTGAAGGTTAATTTTTTCCCCCAGTAAAACAGTAGTGAAAACATTAGGCTGTGTACAATAGTAAAACAGTAGTAAAACAGTAGTAAGCAGTAGTGGGCAGTCAGTACTCAATAAACATGGACATGGACAGGGCAGGAGAAGTGTGTCAGGGGGATGTGTGAAGGATATGTCTCTCTGTGTGTACAGTATGGATTTGCACGCTTTCTGAAGATTGTGCGGTCTAAGTGCAGCTGAATATGTCCTCTGACCGCGACAGAACCCTATGAATATGGGAAATGAAAGTCATCACAATGTGCATCACATTGCAGCAAACTTGTTGAGTTGCAGATACATTGTCTTACTGGTTTAGACACTTCATGTGGTTTGAGTCACGATGTTGTCAAAACGTTGGTCAGCATGTTTTCCAAAATCAGATTTCGACAGGTCATGAATCCATGACCAATGATTCTATCAATAGTAGATAGTAGATATCAATAGTAAGTCTATCAATGTTGAACCTCAGGCCACGCTTATCTGTGCTGCGCACAACAGTGCCCCTTGTGGAGATATGCGTATAGATGTAGAGGTGCGCAATCTGCGCATATTCAAAGTCTGCACACTGTTTGAAAACAGTCGTGGTGGGTGTCGACGACATCATAAAATACAAAAAGCAGTTCTCATACAAGTACTTTTGATAGCTACTTTAGGATTTTTCCTGTGCACGATCACTGCGTATCACAGATTTTATATCACGTGAGAGTCACCAGACAGATGTTCACATGACAGACCACGTGATTGAAAACGTCTATTTAAAAACAGAACCGAAAGCAATGAGTACATAGCCCAGAAAATCCATCTCTCAGGCGCCTCGTCAAATTCAAACCCTTATCAGCGTGTCAAGCAGTGGACAGGAAGGTAGGCTGTGCGTTTCATCTATCTTATTCACAGTAATGCGAAGGCAACAGGAAAAGAGATAATTTGTCACCGGGTTTTCTCCTATAATTTAGTCTGGAGAGCTCACCAGCTATCGTTAGCCGCTGATGCTAGCATCGTACAGTGGGCTATAAAACAAGAGGAAAGTAGGTCATGATGTTTACTTTAATTTTGTGGGCGCACATCCAGCAGCTAGTTATCGGGCAGAGATTTTTAGTGTGGAAGTGTATATAACTTTAATTATTGTGGGAAGGTACTGTGTATTATTGTAACGTTAACGTACAAGCCACCCGTAACGTAACGTCTATGTGCGAAGTTACTACTATGGATAATAACTTTATGCTCATATGTTAGTGCTAAACTCAAAATAAGCTACCGTTTGCCGTATTCCGTAGTGTTGAGAGAAATCAAAGTTGTATGTTGGTCTCGAGTCGGTTTAGTCCTGCGCAGGTTCATCATGTTTACATTTATGCGCAATTTGTTGTGAAAACTAGATTGGGAAGGAGGCCTAACGTTAGCTCTGTTACATGTTACATGTTGTTACCCGTCTCTGGTAGTTGTACCAAAGATCCTTGATTACTAGCTCCGCTTTAACCCTCTCTGGTTGTACAAAACACCCAACACGAAAAGTCATGCTGACGTAATAAATCAATGATCCTTGACCTTGATCTTAAAACGAAACAATGTGGTCCCTATGTGTAACCTAAGCATCTGGTGCATGCATTGGGCTTACGCTCCTATGAAACAAGGCGATATTGTTTGTCATGCTTCGTTGACCTCTAGTTTACAGGCAAATCTGTGATCAAGGCAAGGTCCTGTTAATCAAAATAATAAAAAAAATCCCTAATGGAGTTGTAGTTCCTCCTGATAGGTTCCACATGTGTAACCTGTCCTGGGTTTCTAAAGTTTCGTATTAGATATGCTGACAAAGTGCATTAATCGATCACCTGACGTCGTTGAGGAAGTGATTCTGATGGTGATTCATGCGCCCCATGACACGCTCTTTGTAGCCAAGGGAAGTAACTTACGCAAAGCATATTCCTGCCTGTCGGTTGAAATGGAAAAATGACATATCTCTGAGCCTTAATCGGAAACCTAAACTTGAGTTTTGAACTGTTTCTGGCGTCAGTCAATACAAAAAGTAAACAGGAAGAATGTCCATGCATAATAAAGTGCTTGTGTACTAGCAGGTGGATCCTAAAGGGAAGATGAAGGTTCTACTTTAGCTTGCTTAAGAGTCCTTGTCATACCCTCTTGATTTAGTTATGCAAATACAATAAATTAAGGGGACTTGAGCTCAAGTCCAGACTTATAAGTCTCTTCACTGTGCATGACTGTGTCTGAAAGAGACCCTTGTTTCTGCATCACTGGTTCCTTGTGACAACCACTTGAATCTTAAGTAGAAATATCTTTTTGCCTCCTCCCTTAGGACAGAATGTTGTTGAACGTTTATGTATTGGTATTTGGGATGGGGACCTTACTGTAATCATATTGACTTTTTTCTTTTGTAGAATGTGGCGTTTGGTTTGTCTGTGTTTCGTCGCTGCACTGGCAAGCAGCTGGGCTAGACCGCGTCTCCCTCCTCTCTCGAATGAAATGGTGAACTACATTAACAAGGCCAACACCACATGGATGGTAAGACTTTCCCCACCCAACTATCAGGAATCACCCTGTGCTTCCATCAAGGAAGCGAAAATAAAAAACTGTAACATAATCCCATGTGTGTACAATATCAAGTTTCTTTTTGGCTAATTCACATCTACATTTACTTAGAACACTCGTATGTTGGTGTATCAATTTGTAGAGCGGTCAAACCCATCCAAATATTTGTACACTGGCTTGATCTTCAATAATCTTAGATGTGAGCAAGTGAAACTCAGTGCCTTGTCCTTGAGCATATCATTGTTTTAATCCTACAACTTGCTCCTTTGAAGGCTGGCCACAACTTTCACAATGTGGACTACAGCTATGTGCAGAAGCTGTGTGGTACTCTACTGAAAGGACCGAGGCTCCCCATCACGTGAGTGTGTTAGTTACTGGGGGAACATTTCAAAGAGGAATTGAGACATTTAGTCAGGAGTATCTTGCACACTCACTTGTCAGAGGAAGTGAAACCTGATGGAACGGAATATTAAATGTCATTCGTGGCTTAGTCTTGGGTTTAAGAGAAATGCAAAGGAAAAAAGAGCAGACCTTTTTTTTTAAATTTGAACTTTTAGAATTGTATTTACTATAATTGCACATGTGAAAGAGGAAATGCAACCTTTCTTTCTTTCTTTCTTTCTTTCTTTCTTTCTTTCTTTCTTTCTTTCTCTAGGGTGCAGTATGCTGGGGATATGGCACTGCCTGATAACTTTGACTCACGTGAGAACTGGCCTAACTGCCCCACCATCAAAGAGATCAGGGACCAGGGCTCATGCGGTTCCTGCTGGGTAAAGAGCTTGTCCCTACAGCCGGCCACTCCTGCCTGCCTAGGAGCTTTCCATGGAGTCCAGTTGTGCCAAAGTCTTGGTTAAATATTTATTTGTCAAACATTAATAGAAGTAACACAGCTGTTCACCAATGTCCAGTGGCCGGACTCCTTCCTCAGCATGAGTTTCCTCCTTGCCTGTAGGCTTTTGGTGCTGCTGAGGCCATGTCTGACCGCGTGTGCATTCACAGCGATGGCAAAGTGAGTGTGGAGATTTCCTCTGAGGACCTGCTGACCTGCTGCGAGTCCTGTGGGATGGGGTGAGTGAAGCTCCCCTTATTCTCTGCTGCCATGGCATGAGTGCCTGTGTTAATCTCTATGTAGCTCTTTGTGAACCAGATCAGTTCAAAACCCCCAAGGTCATAAAGTTGCAACACAAATTTGAAAACATTCAAAACACAGAAAAATGAAAGTAAATGTGGCCAAAATGTGAACATGTATGTTCTTTCCTACACAAAACTGTATGTAGTATGTATCAAATTACAAAAGTCAGTAATGGGTACTAAGTCTTGGCTCTCCCTGTTCGCGTTTGGGATGCTCCAGCTGAGACTTTGGCATGCAATAATGCATTTTCTGCCCTCTGCCCTTTTTGTCCTCTGTGATTAAAACACGAGAGCTGTGAAGACTCTGCTTTTACCTTTCCAAAATAAGAGCCACAGTGCATGTAGGCAGTCTTCTACAAAAGTTCTGAGGGCACAGGCACTCCTGCAACCCATTCAGAATTGTTCCTCCAGTGGTTGAGAAACACTAATTTTGCCATTGGTTTTGGAGGAAGTAAGCCTTTTCTTATGACTTTGCTCCATTCAGTGGTTGCTATTTGACTGTTTCTGTGCAGAGTTTGTATCAAAAGTTCAGTGTAGTAAAGCTTTTGTGCTTATCAAATTATATCACCGGAGCTTTTTTTTTTTGGAGGGGTTGTGACTTGAGAAGATCACCTGTTACTTACATCAGTTTAGGAATTGGAAGTATTTGTTGGTATTTATATTTCTTGATTCATTACTTGTGTAATTTTGGTAAACAGGTGCAATGGTGGCTACCCATCTGCAGCATGGGACTTCTGGACCACTGAGGGGCTGGTGTCGGGCGGACTCTACAACTCTCATATTGGTGAGTTCATGACACCCCTTGTTGTAGGGGTGTAATTATCATGTTGTAAATTATATTGTTTTAATTAAAAAAAATTAGTTCTGGCACCCTTAGATCTTTGGCCTGTCAACTTGATGAACCTGTTGTGTTTGTCTAAGTGCCTACCTAGTCAAGTTTTACCCACGGCCAGCTTTTCCAATCCCATTTGGCACAGGCATTGTTGTGCCCTCTAGTGGCCAGACATGCCATTACTATCTAGATATGTTTGGTCTGTCTTTTTTTATTTGTGTGCTATTGCTGTATTTACCAATTCCTCTTTGTACCATGTGTATTACAGTTATTGCTACTGTACTGTGATCAGTTTTGTGTATTGTACTGAATTCACAAAAGTCCCTCAGGGGACCAGTGTTACAAATTGACACGATGACCCTTGCATCAGATGTCAATTCTCAGTTTGTCTATGTACACTATCTATCAAATAAATCATAAATAAAATTTAAACTGGAACAGGCTGCCGTCCCTACACCATTGAGCCCTGTGAGCACCATGTGAATGGTTCTCGACCCCCGTGCACTGGAGAGGGTGGTGACACGCCCAGATGTACGAAGAAATGTGCCGATGGATACACCCCTGCCTACAAAGCTGATAAACACTTTGGTAAGTGTGTGTCCGCCCTTGTGTTTCTCACCCTGTAGAGGTGCTGGTCATTTTATTAACTGAAGTTTCCCAGAACAGAGTATTTGTAAATTGTTAAGATTGTTGTATTGTAGATAAATCGGTGGAGGTGATGTAACACTTTTCTCTTTTTTTCCCCACATTTTTTAATTGAATGCTTGCAGGGAAGACCTCCTACAGTGTGGGAGCGAGTGAGAAGCAGATTATGAGGGAGATCTCTGAAAATGGGCCAGTAGAGGGCGCCTTCTCTGTCTACGAGGACTTCCTGCTGTACAAGGGTGGTGAGCACTGCTGTTCAATCTTAGTCTGTCTGTTGGAGCCAGTTATTTAACCATTACTCAACTATAGTAGGTGTGTTAACCAGACCTGGGTGATGGTGACTACTGTTGTATTGCCTGCCCCCAGGAGTGTACCAGCATGTGACTGGGTCTGAGGTCGGAGGTCATGCTATTAAGGTCCTTGGCTGGGGAGTAGATAACGGCACCCCCTACTGGCTGTGTGCTAACTCCTGGAACACTGATTGGGGCGAGAATGGTATGTAGTAAGAATATTTCTGTTCATTTTACTGGCAATTTGTTTTTTGGGGGGCTGAATATTGCCAGGGTTTTTATTACAGGCTTCATTTATACATATTTAGATTTCTGCTTTATCTTGACCCAAGTTGATGGTTAGAAATGTTATATTGTGATGCATGATTTTCTTTTTCCTTCCCATTAGGCTTTTTCAGAATCCTCAGAGGATCAGATCATTGTGGCATCGAGTCTGAGATTGTTGCAGGCATCCCTGCATAAAATGTCCTGTGGTTGGTGAAGACTGAGGGTGAGGCGGCTGCTACTGCACTCACTGCGCCCTCCACCCTGTAGAGACATCCACTTAAAACACTGCCCAACCGCTGTACTGTAGGTGACATGTGACTTGACTTGTGGCTTAAGGCTTAGTGCTGCCTGATGCAGAGTTGGACACTTTGTTTCTTAGTATTCATTACAATGTGGCCTTTTTTAAATGGCTTCAGACATGCTACACATTTGTTTTAATTTTAAGAGTGATTTTTATTGAGTGTGTGTGAGTGAATAGTACTGAATTGGAACTATGTGAACAGGGTCTTTTACTTTGCACAATTGAACCACTAGAATAAGAGTCATTGTAGTATTGCAACTATTGTGGATATCAAACATGCTTGTTCTGACCTGATTTATAGATCAAACGGTGTCTGTGTTGATGATTTTTTATATGTAATATTTTTTAAAAATGCTCATCTAAATCATCATGATGATGGTGTGTTTTATAAGTTAGTATTTCTTTTGAAATTGGGTTGCAGGGCTTGGATTTGTACATTGCAGTTTTTATTTCTGTGAATAAATACAATTCTCTCTAAATGTCTCCATGTCAGTCTCCCCTTGGGCTGTTGTTTCTAAATGATGTACTGCCCATGGACTTTTGTTCAATGCAGCTCACTTCATTTTCTGAATACTAAAATAAAGTACAGTTAACACCAACACTCTTAACCCACTTCACTGCAACCCCCCATCCCACCAATCCAAGAGTGTCCCGTAAATTAAAACCAGGAACTTGGTTTTGGCTGCAGTTTCCTTTAAGTATTTTTGATGCTTGCAGATGCCCTCACCTGTAATACATAATGGCTGATTTGCAAGTATGGTCAGAAATGCCTCAAACGCACATGTATTGTTTGCATTATATGCATTGGATTTGTGTTTGTGAAGAAATGTAAACTCTAAATGCATGTAATCTTACAGCAGACAGAGTGAGACTTGTTTTGTGGGAATAAACAGTGAGTGGTGTTCCAGAAACAATCTAGTCATATCCCATTGGTTGTGGTGTTTAGCTGTAATGAAGGGTCGATTTCCATAAATACACACACAATTATATACAAATCAATCAGCAAAAGACTTCTACACATTAGATATAAAATCCCCATAGTGTGGCAAACATGATTTATGGCAGCATAACGCAATTAATCAAGTCTAGTTAATAGTGCAAATACATAAGTGATTGACTACTTAAGTGTACCACAGCACAAAGTAAATTTGAGACTGGGAACAGATCTATTCTCTAAAGAAATGAAGATTAGGCACAAACACTTTGTTTACAGACCTTCTGTCTGAAAATGCATAGTTGTTTTAGGATGCACATACTGATGACCATATAGAAGTGTATGTGGTGTAAAGTGCATTAATTGTCAACAATTTATCAAGAAATTATTTAAATATTAATATGGGCAGGTATTAAATAAGATTCCATCCTGAATTTTAAAATCAAGCAATGATATTCCTATTTTGTTGAATTTCCATCCAGAATTATTTAAAAATATATATATAATGATAAAAAAAAAACTTTCTCCAGACAACGTGAGACAAAATTGTTTTGAATCACTTTTCATGACAACCACAGCATCCATTAACAGTCTGTCCTACTGTATATGGCTGACTCCTGTTTCCAGTCTGCATAGGCATTATTCTCACGGGCAGACCACCGGCACTGCACACAGCACAAGCAGGGTCCCCTCTCTACATCTCAGGCTGTCCTTGGTGCACAGGAGCATGATTCGGATGGTTCTCCACGACATTCGATTCTAACCTCTGCCCCTCAGCCTGCTGCTGCTGTTCCTTGGCAGCCTTTGCCTCTGGCTGTTCCTTCTCCTCTGCGTCTCCTAGGTTACCCACATTCTGCTCCTCAGGCGCCTGTCCCTCCCCCTGTGCCCCTCTCTCCTCCTTAGGCGGCTGCACTTGCTGTTCACCCTCCACTTGCGGATGCTCCTGCTCATTGGCAGTGTCAGATGGTCCGTCCTGCTGCGGGGAGGCCTCTTCCTTCGGCTTATCCTGGGCACCACCTGCAGAGTCGGACTCTACTGCCGGGTCAGCCTCCGGGATGGGCTCCAACTTGCTGGCTTGGATGGGTGGGGAGAGCAGCTCGGACGGAGCCAGGAGGCCATCCTGGTTCTGATCCTGAGTTTGCAGGAGATAGTCCACCATGGCAACCACCTGAGGACGGAGATAGACAGCAAGCTGATCAGTTACAGTTTTCTCCAAGAACAAATCCAGAGGGATGTAATGTTTAACCATATCTGATGAGGACCTCAGGGACCTACATAATTGGATCACCCAGAAAGCCTCTACTGGCAGACTCAATCAAGGTCATATTTAATTAAGGCAGTTATAATTGCAAAGTGGTTGCACAAAAGTGTATTGTCTTTAAGTAGCATAGAATTAGCCTGGGTGAATACAGACGAACCTGTTAGAGAATTTGAATTTGCTCTGCATTTTGGAAAGGAGCCCATTGACGTCCGTCCGGTAGTATAGAATAACAATATGGATAAAATATGTACAATCTCTAGCAACACCCCTAAAAAGACATAAAAAACAAACTCACTCCATCAGTTGATTTGGGGGTCTGCGAAAGATGTGACAGAAAATCTGACAACAGCTTCATTAGCTCAAGGCCATCCAGCTGATCGCTTTTGTCATAGTCATGAAGGGAGAAGAGGAAGAAGACCTCTGGAGGATGGGAGGAAGAGGCCTAATTATTAAGTGCGGACCACATAGCACCACACCACAAAAAGAACGTCACCACACCACACCACAAAAAGAACGTCAAAGAAGAAACATATCATTAGGAGCTTTTGGACTGTGCAGTCTTTGACACTGCTGAAAAAGAAGATAGGCTAATAATAACTAGGGTGATTGATCTTCACCTTGTTCCCGAGTACTGACATCTGGATTTGCCTGTTCGTTCAAATTAGCCTTGATATAGCTCTGTAAGAGTCTGTTAAAAGATCAGAGATGAGTTAAAAACAGCACAATACAAAGGTGAGTAAGTCATTTTGAATCACAGTAACTTCTAGTGAGCTAAAGACTGCAATATGTGTCAATCCACTGAAGGAAGAGCAGTTTTGGCATTTTCCTTTTGTAGTGTGTAATGATATGAATCGTGAGGTAATTTCCATCCACAAAGCCAGAAATGTATATTCATACATTATGTACATTATGTATACATTATACTGTACAAATGTATAACATTGGACCTAAACTGTGTGCCTAGGCTTGACATTTTAGGGAATGTGAAAGTTGCTTAGACATGAAATTGGGAAGAAAAACAATTGTGAAACAAATGGACTGTGCTGTAGTCTAGTTCTATTTTTCCGACACAGGTGCCATGCCCATGTCCTTGTCTTCACCTGTTGAAATCACACCATAATCTCTGATGTGTGTAAAGACTTTGTACCCCTGCTACTGGACTGATTACCCAACAAAAGCACACAGGCTGCATGAAAAAAAAAGAAAGTATACCATCTCCCATGTGAGAAAATGAAAGCAATGTGCTATTTCCTTGGGAAATTGAAAAAGGGTATAAGACAGATTTGGCTGTAGCCTACCTGCGGCTCTCATCTGCAGAACCAAAGGGATTGACCAGCGTAAGAGGCAGACTGTCACCAGTGGACTCTGACCTTTAAGGACAAGGTCAAAACGGAGCACGTCACAAAAAAGAGCACACAACATTTACTCCTTCAGCTGACAGAAATGTCAAAGTGTAATACACAAATGATAATGTGTGATTTTTTAAGAAACATCTTAAGACATACCTTTTTAGCCTTGCCTTCTTTTAAATCCCTGACCTTTTTGAATTTTAGGTTTGGATGTGTCTGTTCTGCATGCATATGCATGTGTGTATACATCTCTTCATATTTTATGACTTTTGCACCTTGATTTTTATTTATATTTGTACACATATTTTATTAGAGTGCATGAAAATGCACTCTATTGTTATCTGATTTCTTCTTATTATTCTGCTTTTTTTAACGCTTTTTGTGCGTTTAATACAGCTTCAACTGTTTAACGTAGAAACTTCATTCAAACTGCATTGTGTAAGTCTTACTTATGTGACTTCAGCTATGTATTTTTCAACTTTCTAACTTTTATACTTTTTAAACTATTAATTAAAAACTACTAAAATGTCCCCATTGACTTAACATTAGATTATGACATCACAATAGCAACTAGAAAAGCATTTCCTGAAGGAAATACAGTGCATGAAAATTATGTAAAATATCATACAGAGTAAAAACAAACTATATTGGTTGCTAGGTAGATGAGGTTTAATATAGTTAGAATGACTGAACAGTTAAATAGGTGGATAGTTTAAATGGTTAAATTATTTGCTAGGTAGATGAGGTTTAATATAGTTGGAATGACTGAATAGTTAAAGGTGCCATGTGTAAGAATTGAGGTAAAAATATCCAAAAAATGAGCTACACGCATCAAAAGAATGAGAAGAAATAAGGACGATGATGTCATTAAAAAATGACACGGTATAGTGCTGCAGAGATATCAACCTGAATTAGCATGCTAAATCACTAGCCACAGCCCGACAGGTATAATACTACCAGTTTCGGCCATGGGAGGCAGTATGCGGGCAACGTAACCGCCAGCCAAACTGCAATACACGTTTCTCGGTTGTTACTCTAGGGTAAACCAACTCACTTTCTGGAGGTATACTGCCCCATCTTTTATGGAATGTGGAGTATGAATTGATTTTTTGGCGGACATTACACATGGCACCTTTAAATAGGTGGATAGTTTAAATGGTTAAATTATTTAGGTAGATAGTTGACGATAACTAACAGTTGAAATGGCTCTAATGTTTCCTAGCAGTTATGCTAACTATGTTAACAACGATAATAATGCTAACCATGTGACTTAGCTAACTTAGCTTATCATTTTTAGTAGTTATGCTAACTAGCATGCTAACTATGCTAACCTTGTGATTTAGCTAACTTAGCTAATCATTTTTAGTAGTTATGCTAACAATGTTATCTAGCATGCTAATAATGCTAACATGCTAACTATGTTAATCATGTGACTTAGCTAACCTAGCTAATAATTTTTTCCAGTTATGCTAACTATGCTAACTAGCATGCTAACAATGTTAACATGCTAACAATGCTAACATATTACTTAGCTAATCATTTTTAACAGTTTTGCTAAAAATTTTAACAATGCTAGCAATGCTAACCTGCTAACTATGCTAACCATATATATAATTTTTAGCAGTTTTGCTAAAAAATGCTAACAATGTTAACATGCTAACTATGCTAACCATGCTAACTAGCTACAGTGGGTAGGAGTCATAGTATGACAAGTAACAGTTACAATGGCTGAACAGTTAAAAAGTTCAGTAGTTTAAAGGGTTAAATTGTTTAACAGTGAAATATTGTTGTGAGGACTTTTATTTTGAAACAGTTTTTGGGAGAGGAAGCAGTTGAACAGGATGTGTAGTCTTAATAGAGCCAGTTTGTATGCTTAAAGCCTGAGACTAGCAGTTGATCCAGGTGGCCTGACCACCTGGCATAGGGTTCTAATTGCTTAACGGCTCTATTGTGATGTCATCAGTCCATGTTAAGTCTATGGGGAAATTTTTAACAGTTTTTAATTAATAGTTTAAAAGTATAAAAGTTACAAAGCTGAAAAATACATAGCACTCTTGTCCTAAGTAAGACCTACGTAACATAGTTTGAATGAAGTTTCTACGTTAAACGGTTGAAGCTGCATTAAATGCGTTAGAAGAAAAGAATAAGAAGAAGCCTAGGAAGAACAGTACAGTGCATTTTCATGCACTGTAATTAGAATCCTATGCCAGGTGTTCAGGCCACCTGGAGCAACTGTCTCAGGCTTTAAGCATACAATATGGCTGTATTATCCCGTTCAACTGCTTCCTGTGCCCATAACTGTTCAACTGTTACTGTAACTGTTTGTCAACTATGACTCCCATCAACTGTATCCTCTGCCTTTAACTGTTTCAAAATAAAAGTCCTCACTAGCTAGTTAGCTAGTTAGCATAATTAACATTGTTAGCATAGTTAGCATTTTAACAGAACTGCTAAAATGATTAGCTAAGTTAGCTGAGTCACATGGTTAGCATAGTTCACATGTTAGCATTGTTAGCATTGTTAACATTTTTAGTAAAACTGCTACAAATAATTAGCTAAGTTAGCTAAGTAACATGGTTAACATAGTTAGCATGTTAGCATAGTTAATATTGTTAGCATAGTTAACATTTTAACATAACTGCTAAAAATGATTAGCTAAGTCACTTGGTTAGCATAGTTAGCATGTTAGCATAGTTAGCATGTTTTCCAAAACTGCTAGAAAACATGAGCTAAGTTAACTAAGTAACTTGGTCAAAATAATTAGCTTTGTTAGCATAACTGCTAGCAAACATTAGAGCCATTCCAACTGTCAGTTATCGTCAACTATCTACCTATATAGAGCCTTTAAACTATTTGTCTATCACGCATTAAACTATCAGTCTGTCAACAACTCTTAAACTATCTACATATAACTTTTAAACGTTCAACATTCATTAAACTATCTGTCTATTAAACTATCTACATTCAACTTTTAAACTGTCTACATCTAAACTATCAACTTTTTATTAAGCTATGCTTTGTCTGTCCTAGCTTCATTTTCATGCACTCGTAATTCCCTGGAATTACATTCTCTAGTTGATTTTATTATTCTTTTTGTTTTATTTTATTTTTATGTGCTGTAAGCACCTTGTATTGCTGTTTAATTTGTTGCTTAATTGAATTTAATTGTAAGAAGATGGATAAATCATACACCCCAATAAGAAGAGTTGAGTGATCTGATCAAACAAAGAACAGCCACACACAAACATATCAGTCTGCCACTATTTGCCACTTTAGGCTACTATGTGTGACCTACTTCACTGACAGACAAGTCATTATGGAAAAGATCAAGAGATATGGGTGCGTGGCTCATCCGTTTAGGTGGGGCATACAACACACCTGAGTCCAAAGGTGCACATTTGCATCATGTTCTAAAACAAATGACGAAGCATCGTTGCTGGTTTTCTAGAAACAAATGACATTCTATATTCGAAATTGGCCTAAAGACAGAGACCAAACGAGATAGTGTTTGTAAAAACGCCCCTACTGTAATATCAATCCCCAGTACAGTAGGCTATCGTAGCCTACCTCTCAGGTTCTTGACCCTGCGGAGCACCCTGGATGAGGAGCGGTGCGAGGAGCAGGGGGACCACCGCCGCCGCAAACATTTCCACGCTGAAGACAGGGCTGCACGGAGAGGCAAGCATCTAAACTACACATGTTCCAAGTCCACTCTACATGGTTATTTGAGTTCACATCACAAAACAAACTTTCATTAAGCAGACTATACCTGCGACTGTATAGGCTACGCTGTCTACAAATGTAGCGACACATTGTAACGGCAATGTAACAGTAGACTAGGTTATGTAAATATACCGCTGGTATAGCCGTAGGCTACAAACATCCCGAAGCAACATTTTGAGGTAAAAACATGCATGCGCTACAACTAAACGTAGCCTACCTTGCTTTGATACTGATGTCTTGCTTCTCCTCGTAGTGAGAGCCGATGGTCGTCGGTCGGTAGGCTATAGGCTACTGCGATCGCTAGTGTGCTATGTTATGATCAATGACAGGGTACACGTGGATACCAGGGACGTGTCGCTGCCCTAACAATATCTCACAATCTACTTCTATAGCGCTTTGCTGCGGCAAGGTCCGCCTTCCGCCGTTTCTCATCGCCACGTCGATGTAGCTGACTAGCAGCGAGAGTAGTAGAATGTCAATGCGTAAGCTACTGCTCTGTCTCAACGTTCTCCTTCAAGATATCATAGTGCGCACAAATGACAAAGCAGCTCCATAGGTGGAGACCCTGGTCAATATTTGACATTAGGCTACTATAAAGTCTAGTCTATATTTAGTTAACATTCACGGCAAAGTACCTGGAACATATCCATCCAGAATCCACATGGATTAAACATAAAACTGGGTGGGGCGCACCGGCACAGTAGCATAGGCTACAGTAGGCTACTCTACCCTGTTCAAACCACAGTGCATAAATAAGGTTGGCCTCTGGGGGCGAAACTAAAACGTATGGCTATTATATTGTAATAAATATATTTATTAACAGAATGGATTATGGACAGAGTCCTTGCAAAGGGCGCACTGTGATAGGTTGCTAGTATGCCTATTCTGGAAGGCATAGCATAGGCTACATTAGGTTAATTGTGAAATACAGCAAGTTATTTCTTGTTACTCGAGTTGCTTGTGCTAAAATACACCAGTAGATGGGCCCCTTACTTCATGCAGTCGACTATCCCAGTCTTCCATGAAATGTGTCGAAAGGCTGTAGCATGGGCAAAGTAGAATCCATTACAATGGGGAGTGGATCCACAGATGTCTTTTTTCGCATCCTTTTAAATTCACTTTGAATTCAATGAGATAGGACATTTGACTGGTGGAGTCCTGCACTCTCTGAGTGCTCCTCTAGTTATCTATGTTATCTCTAGTTATTCATGGTTTCCAATAGCTTCTCCGATCATCAGAAAATCAGAGAAGGCAAAGTCCTCTATGACACTCATCAAACTACTACATAATGAGGACAAAAACAAAAATACTAGTGCACTAGTGTATTGTGTGAAATCAGTGACCAACAAATAAAGCTGAAGAAGTGAATAAGAAATATGTGTGTAATAATAACTGTGTTTGTGTGCTTTGAGTGTGTGTCTTACATTTTTAAGAAAGAAGTTACAGTTAGCCCACACCTATTACTATGCAGTTGCCGAACTCGACTTCAGGTATCAATAAACCTCAGTACACAGTCTGACAGTTTCGAGCTTCGAGTTTCAAGCTAATTCTAATCACATGGACATCTAAACACATCAACATTCAATGTTTAACATTCAACACATTTTTAACATTTAAATTCTTCTTTTCAGCCATGTAGAGGGCATTAAGAAGGACACAGTGTGTGTGAGGATGGAGAAGAGAGCGAGAGAGGGGGCAAGGGAAAAAGAAAAGAAAGGTATGGACAGTGAGAGTGGGGGGAGTGGGGGAGCGAGACAGAGCAAGAGAGGTTGGAGAAGCTACTAAAAAAGAGGCAAAAACAGCTGATTGCTGTAAAGAGAAAGTCGGGAGAGAGAGAGATAGAAAGGAGAGAGAGAGTGAAGGAGAGAGGGAGATCAAAGGCGGGTAAAGAGCCAGACATGAAGAGGCTCTCAGCTCTCCCTCCCTCTTGACTTAGCGGACTTCCATGCCTGTCGATCTCGCCTATTCACCAGCATGTAAGGCATTCATTACCTGTAATAACACATAATACCAGCACGCCAGAGGCACCTGTAGAATTACTTGCACAGAGTCACTGGCACCTGTGGAGAATGAGTTGACATAGAATGGCAATGCGCACAAGGCATGACATAGTTAATTCAGTTTATTAATTCATTTAGCAGACGCTTCTATTCAAAGCGACTTACTATGTCAATTATATTACAAGGGCCATTGTCATCGGAGCAATTTGTTAAGTGCCTTGCTCAAGGGCACAACTGTAGAAGCCGCGAATTGAACCGACAACATTTTCAACCTACTGCATGCTAGCCCAGCTCCTTAACCCCTACGCCACACCACCATAGTTTGACGTCTACTTAAAGGTATTTTGTACATATGACATATTATGGTCTATTGCATACTAATATTTTGTAAAGTGTGCTAGGTCTAAACCATAGAGCCAATGTTTTTATGTTGTGTCATGAGCATCCTCCAGTCTGCTATATGTGGTACAGTACTGTATGTATTGTACAGGGAGTAGTATAATCAAGACAAAAGCTTCCCATTGATGGATAAGTGGGATAGAGACAGTGGCTCCTGGTTCCTGTACATGAAAAGTCATTGGAAAAAATCGAATGCATCTGTTTAGCTTACACTTCTCAGGGCAGCGGGTCAGCTAGGTACCCTTGGGACCAGGCGAAAGCCATCGATTCTCCCGCTGTCCATTTAATCTGAACTAATGTCATAATACAATTACATTTAATGGGGAAAGACATCACTGTAGCCCTCTCTGTCCATCCCACAGATAAATTAATTGTAGGTTTATTGGTCGTTTTTTATGTTGTGTGTGTGTGTGTATTCCACAAGCATGGGAAGATATATCACTAACTGACTGTTTTGCCAATTTGGTTTGCTTGACATCCCAGGTGTGTTGAAGATGTGGGCGGTAATATGTGTTATGCATTTTATCACGTTGAAATGCAAAAATATAGATTGCCCAATTTCAAAAAAAGATGCATTCAGTCAAATGTGTATGACTGCTATTTTTTTCGCTGACAAGGACAGTTGCATGGATCTTCCCAAGTACAACCAATATCTAAAGGTATCTAATGTATTTTCAGTCAGATTTTTATATACAGTAACTCTGCCAACAAGGATCAATATAGCAGGTAGCCTACAATAAATGAGATGTGCCCCAAATGTATTTACATTTACTGTGTTGATGTACAAGTTTAAAATAACTCAAATACCATGAAGCTTTAAACCTGCCAAAGCACAGTCCCTTTAGATATGGAGGGTGATTATTGCACTCGAAAGTCGATCAATAAGTCCTCTTGGAGTCTGAAGTTGGTTTAGCTGTTGAAACTGTGTGCTGCAGGACTCGACATGGATGCAGTTCCAGCTATGACAAGAAACTCAGCCCAAGTTTTGTAAGCATGTGTCAGGCCATTCCTTACTCCCACTGGTGCAGAGCAAGAGGTTCTGTAACAACATCTGCCCAATCAGTCTTTTGCACACAAATAAAAAGCTGATGCACTATTATTAATGAAAAACACTGTAACCAACACATTCTCTGGTATACCATCCATCTTATGGACCTCCACACCCACACCCACCCCACCCCATCATCTCTGCCTCCCCTTCCAGACTCAGCAGAAAAGCCATGCAGCTCCAGTACCAACTAGAGCATGTTAGAGAGCGCTACGCAAATGGAAGTGCTGCGCTGGCTGTGCCATATACTGTGATGACTGGTAGTGCGATTGGCCCGCGGCATGGTAGTAACAAGGGAGGTGAAGGAGAGAGAACAAGCACTCGCATGACGTGATCCCCTCCCTGTCTCACCGGCTAAACCAACATCGCCAGTGCAGAGCAGAGCGTGTGGTTGGGGGGTGCCCAGGAAGTGGGACTGGAAGGGGCAGCTATGCTCTTGTGCTCTGAAGTGATGTCACAGCACCCTTTCGGTTGGGGCCGGGTGTGAGAGGGAGGTCAGGGTGCATGTCCGTGCAGTGAGGGGACCATTTGTCCTGAGCTGGGCATGACTGTACAGCTGACTGTAAATCTGCAGATCTAAGGCGACATGATGATCCGGGACGTTGGATAGCTAGTTGCATTTCATTGGTTGAACTCCAAATGATTAAAGTTTGACTAAATGACTAAAACATAATATAATAGTAATATATATTATCATACTGTTGCATAGGGTTAAAAAAAATAATAAGATCAAAGGAGGCCTCTTAAGATATGGTTATTTGTTGGTTCATTCAGAAAGAGTGTTCTTTATAATCCTTTAACACCATTGTCATTACTCATTATTATAGGTCTAGGCTAGTAGCTTTATTATTTAGCTTTTCTATATGTATTACAGGTTCATATGATCTTTGGGTATCATAGAACACTGTAGAGATACAAAGTGAGGTTAATATTTTGACTGTCTGTGAAGCTGTGTACACCATGACACTATAACTCTATTATTTCCAAAATCCCCCCAAAAAACAGTACACACCCTGCACTTTTTCAAAACTGTAATTAGAGGCATGTCAAATTCAATAAAACATGGGATGTGTTTGAATATATCTCATAAATAATGTGATAACACACAGGAAGAGCACTGAATGCTGCCAGCCCTTTGGGTATAGTTGATGAGAAACACACCACACACCACACCTGCACTCTCCTCTCCATTCACGACCATGGGGACAAGCTCGTGCCAACATTTTCATTTTCTTCCCCCCAGCAGCAGCTTCTCCAGGGGAGAGAGAGAGACAGAGCTGCAGGCAACGTGAAAGCTTGGCTGCCACCCAGACTGCCAGCCCTTACGATAATGGGAGTCTACGACATCACAGAAAGGGCTACCGTCTGTCTGGAGTTGCAGTCAGGCACTGGCATGGCCACCCGTGGCTCGGCTGTGCTGGGACCCTGAGATCCCTGTCAGTGGTGCAGCTGGAGCAGGCCTGTGCTAGTGCTGGTGTATGGAGGGTGGGTGGGAGTGACCCTGGGATGCAGGACACCAGTGGCCCATGATCTCCATTGCTCCTTTTTGAAGTTTGAAGTGTGCCAACTCCCCAAAGTTTGGTTTTGTAAATGAGACTCCAAGGAATAACTATCAGTTACAGAGAAGGTGGTGCTTTGCTACCTTGAAGGATGTATGTGTGTGTGTGTGTGTGTGTGTGTGTGTGTGTGTGTGTGTGTGTGTGTGTGTGTGTGTGTGTGTGTGTGTGTGATTAGTGTTACTAGAAATACAAAATACACAGGATGTAGAGTATAATCTTATACAGTAATAAATGGTCCGAAAGATTGCAAGAAAGAAATCTTTACTGTAGGTTATGACTGGCAAGTTCTTCATCTTAAAGGAAAATTTCGGTTTTTAGCACTTTAAGTCCCTTTTCTGGTTTGTTTTGGATGAACTAGAGTGGTGGACACCGAAATTTTGACGATTGGTCCTGTCTCGACCTTTCTGACTCGTTTTGAATCGCCTTTGACTACTCTTGAGTGGTTGCCAACAGGCATACTCTAGTAGGCTACTCAAACATGTCCTAAAACAACCCTTAACGTGCGTTTTCAAAACTGTGCAACTTACCGACCTCCACCACTCTAGTTCATCCAAAACAAACCAGAAAAGGGACTCAAAGTGCTAAAACCGAATTTCCTTTAATAATTTCATCGTGAACCTACTGTGTAACATCAATCCTGCGTTTTTTTTTTTTATCTGGCTGCTATAACCTAGCCAGGGCCGCCCACCTGTATCTCAGCTAATATTTCTCACTGAGATAACACTCAGAGAATGGGCCTAGTGGCACCAGGCTAGCTATAACCATAATGTGGCAAATAAAAAAGTAGGCCTTCTCTTAGCAGCTCTAGCAAATAGGTGAAACAATACCAGACACAGAACCTGTCACCCCTTTACCTTTAATTGATGTAAATGTAAATCAGGTTTTTAGGGCAAGTACACTTGCATACACAAGGAATTTGGTCTCTGCATTTATCCCATTCGTGAATTAGTGAAACACACAGAGCACACAGTGAACACACAGTGAGGTGAAGCACACACTAACCCGGAGCAGTGAGCTGCCTTGCTACAGTGGCACTCAGGGAACAAGTCAAGTCAAGTCAAGTCAAGTCAAGTCAGTTTTATTTGTATAGCGCATTTAACGTGCACAGAGTGCAACCCAAAGCGCTCCAACAGTGAAGGGTTAGGTGCCTTGCTCAAGGGCACTTGAGCCATGAATGTGGGCATGAGAGAGCAGTGCTGAACCTCTTCCCCTGCCCACATTTTTCCTACTGGTCGGGGATCACACCAACAACCCTTTGGTTTCAAGCCCGAAGCCCTAACCAGTTAGGCCACGGCTGCCCAATAACATAGTCTTTCCCATCTTTACTATTATGGGTCTGGGGGATCTCCCTACTGAGACTTCCTGGTTTGACAGCACTTGCTTTAACAGTTTTCCAAGTAAGTCAAAATTGTCTGCTGGTATTGTCTGCATAGAATAGGGGCATCTTAACTCTTTAGTCTGACACGTATGGTGAGCTGTGGTCAACACACACCTCCCCTGCAGCATCCCCCGTATATGTGTCATGTCATGTCAGGCCCTCACTCAAGTCTTGTGCTTCTTCTCTGCACACTTGGCCCAAGGCTGATACCTTTCTGTGGGGCAAATGGACCATCATGCAAGGAGCTAAAAATAGCACGGCACAATACCAGCACAACGCTCTAGTTAACATGCTAGTGTTGAGGAAAGTGGGGGAGGGTGTTACAGTATTCAGAAAAACACTAATCTACAGTGTGCTTACTTCCAAAAGCCCTTTTTTCTGCATCAAAAATAGACCCATATATACTGTAGGACACAACAGCCCATACACATGTGTTACAAATCACACAAGCTTCAACAAACATTTCAGAGAAAGTCTTGGTGGCACTTATTGGCATCTATTTTCAGCAAAAACACAGTAAAAACAATTCCAGATATTCCTAGTGTTATTCTGTTAACCTTTGTGAAATAAAACATCACATGGAAAAAAGAATTTCTCTTTCAAAAGCATGAATCTTTGTGATCAGATTGTACTGACAAAAGACAAAACCCCATTTCCACTGAAGCAGATGATGTAGATGCCACAATGTTAACGTGAGCGCTGTGTCCTTGTACACTTTATCCATAGTGTTTATTCTGTTTCACCAAGAGTCCAGCTCCGGTGAAGCCAAGTGAGACTCAGTGCCTGAGTGAGAGGATTTAATATTTGCCACTATGCCCGCGAATCGCATCCCGTGTTGACACTGAGCAGCTAGACATGCTTATTCAATAATCACTTCATGCTCGAAGGGCCCCACTCTCATTGGCCAGTGATGACGGCAAGGTTTCCGGTCAGCATTCAGCCAACTGTATGGAGGGCAGTCAGGAAAGAAGGCAAATCCATTTCCCACAGACGTGTAAGAACTCTGGCTCACCACAGGAAAACCCAGCAATCTGACAACCCACCCGAAAAAGACCCATTTTCACAGAGCAAGGGTTGAGGGAACTCACAAAGGCTCACAACCCAGCAGGTCATGTGACACTTTTGAAAACAGCACTAACTTCAGTGTACTCTGCAGAGTCTGTCAGTCTATGGGTAAAATAAGCGTATACTGATTAAGCCAAGTAGTGACCGTTTTTGATCAATTTATGCAAACCCCCCCACATAAAGAAAACATTCATTTTGATGGGGAAACACAGCAATATGCACAACTGAAAAGCAATTGCAATTACATAAGAATAATGTTTTTTTTCATGTTTATTTCTGTTTGTTATCTCCAGCACCATGATTGACAACAGTGTAGAAATGTTACAAACAAAAAAATAAAAAAGAACTGCTCCTTCAAAGCATCAACATAACAGAGGTATTAGCATATCATAAGGGAAGCATGTCGTTAATTTAGTTCTGAATACAGCTACAAGTATGTTGTTAGTATAAATCAATATAAAACCATGCTAACCAAACCTCGAGACAGAGCAGCCAGGAGCAAGTAAAGGCAAGAGAAACATATTAACTATGGCACTGCTGCTGAGACAATCAAATGACACCTCAAGACCTAAAATGACACATTACACAGCTGACTCTGTTTCTTTAATCAAATACTTCATGTCATGTCAATACGTCATGTCTTTTTCTTCTTTCGAGGAAGTTTCCTTCATAAAATGAGGGATGCTATCAGTAGGGCATAGGACCATTAATATTATGTGCTATGTGTGTGGCAACATTGCAGATAAGGATGGAGATGCAATATCTTTACATAAAGTAAATACAAAATCATTCATTGTGACATATATCATCAGTGTACACAATAGCATTTTTGTAACTAAAAGGCTGTTAAATAAAAGTGCATTTTTGAATGGCAGGTGTGTGTACTGTTTATTGTTTTCGTCTTCTTTCACACAGTCAGTCAGTCATATGGATTGGGTTGTGTTGTCAAGATTACTTCTCTCTGTTGAATCATCTTGATGATCAACTCAACAGGTTTAGCTGAGAGAGGTAACATTATGCTAACATGCCAAAACTGCCTCCACGTTCCTCCGACTCAATTGGTACAGCAAGGTGCAAGGTAGGTTTTGCGACCCAGTGAGCGTGATAAACCTGGAATCTAGCATGCTAAGTATGCAACAATCAGGAGTTTTATACCAAGGGAAAGAAACACACTGATAAAAAAAATATAAATATAAATTGGTGTCAGTATCCCTTGAGCAACCAGCTACAGCTGACTCAATCTATCATTCCCTTTCCTTCATTTTGGGGTTAGTAGAACTGGCTAGAAGGGATATCTGGTACCCACATACTGTATGGTTCTGGCATGTTAACACCATGACACCTCACTCAAAATACACCCCATTGTCCTTATACATATAACTACTTAAGTTTTATTCAAGTAACATTCAAGTCATTCCTCTCTGTGCCTCTCACTGCAAGTTACATTACAACTAAAGTCAAAAGCCTCTTGAACAATATTCCCCAACAGTTTTCGATTAAAAAATGGTCCTGTTTGTGATAGCGTCAGTATGAAAAAATAGATGTGCTATTTGATTAAAAAATAAATCATCCATTGAACAGTCTGACAAGCTGTGACTTAAAAGGAGCCATTTCCCCACATTAATTCAAGAAATGACAAAAAAAAGGCAAACCACCCAGCAATTTTCCCTCATCCTGTCTGACCAAAGACAGTCAGCTGTGCGCAAGTTGAATATCAAACCAGATCAATTATTTCAGACATTTTTGGCAATAACGAATGCGGTATGTGCTGTATACTGCATTGAACCTAAAACATTTGAACACATTATGCAAAGGCAGCCACATTGCTTCAGGGTGATAAACATTTGTTATTTGCAGAAAAAATGTGGTACTGTGTATTGCTATGGACAGTGTCTCACACCTTCCACTCTGTAACCTACAGTTTTGAGCCACGCTGCAAAAAGTGAAAAAAACATATCCACAAAAATAAAAATTAAACCTCTGAGATCAGATCAATTCTTGATTCTGTTGCCAGCAGAGTTAAAAAAAGAAGACGCCTACTTTGAAATCTTGCTGGATGGCCCATGGTTTACAGCTCTGCAAGTTGTGATCACCTCAATGTGCTGACAATATGCTGCGAAGGCGAAACATAAAAATCCATAAAAGCCCACTGAGTCTCCGCTCCTGCAGGTCCATGCAGGCCAGTGGGTCAGAGCAGAAACAAGCAGAACAGGAGAAAGTGGTTTGCTGCCTGTTCTGTCGGTTTCTGAGTAACCAATGCATATTTGAACATTTTAACTCATGTGAGAACTGCACTGAACTTTTGACTGTAGGAAACTCTTCAAATAAGTCATGGAGAGAAAAAAAGATGTAGGACTTTTTGGAATTTTCATTTGGCATGCACTAATTTTGGGAAAGAAATGACTCTTAAAAACACTTAAGGCACAAGTATGATTCCTTGGTTTACAAAAAAGAGGAAAAATAAAAAAAAGACTGGTTTTGCTTTCTCGTGAAAGAACAAGTACTTCACAGGCATTTCCACACCAATCAAATACAGACAGACCATTTGGCTGGTACAAGGCATAAAGTGACCCATCAGTGTTCAGATACATTGATAATGGCAGACCCATTCATGTCCTAGAAAGTTATGCCAACCAACAGTGATGAAAGTGTTGTTTGGAT
This sequence comes from Alosa alosa, assembly GCF_017589495.1. Classification (NCBI taxonomy): domain Eukaryota; kingdom Metazoa; phylum Chordata; class Actinopteri; order Clupeiformes; family Clupeidae; genus Alosa; species Alosa alosa. The sequence continues at coordinate 27,626,627 of NC_063207.1, forward strand.
TGAGTCTGCTTCCAATCACACTCTCACACACATACACACACAGGTGTTGATGGTGCTTGGTGACATAATCCACCTTGCCACAGCAGGCTGTTGGTACAGTCTAAAACAGGTGGCACTGTCCGTGGCATGGGCATCAGATTGTTCAGAGCCAGGCCTCATTTGAGGTGTTCGATGATGGCTATCTCACCTCGCTCCGGGCAGTTGGAGCTGAGGCCATTCAAGTACAGGCTGCTGTTTTTGGTGAGGGGTGGCAAGGATGGGTCCCTGTCCCGCTCATCGATGAAGTTGACTGACAGGGTGCGCTTGCCCGGGGTCATTTCCTGCGCAGGGTTGAGGCCCAGCTCGGACGACAGCTTGCGCTTGATCGACGCCGCCCGCTGGAACTTGTCGTAGACCTCCACGCTGAGGCGCCGCCGCGTCTCCTTGAACTCCGCCGAGACGTTAGCTGTCCACTCGGCCGCGTGCGCGCGGAACTCGCCGACCTGTAGCGAAAAGTGGACGATTGAGGAGACAAAGATCAGACTGGCATCACACGCTGACTGAGATGGGAATCTATTTGGAGTTGATGATGCCAATGGCAGTTTGCAAAGGGCAGGAGTGGATGGAATTATATTTGAAGACATGAGATACCCTGAAGTGCAAACATTTTTACTGACTCTAACCATACACATTCTATCATATAAACATTTCTACTACACATCAGCTATCTGGGTATACTGTTTTTCAACTTGCCTTTTCAACCTGCTTTAAAATCTCTCATGAGCTAATCCAAAATATCTTAATTTTAAAGGTATTTACACTCCTGTTTCCAGGTAGTTTTCTGAAGTGCATGCATACAATTAGAATGCCATCGCATCCTGCATGAAATGACACCAAGATGAAAATTACTCCCAATTTATACTTTGTAGCCTAAGGCTGTTTCCTCAAGTAGTTTCCCTAATGAGTACAGAAGGACATTACAATTTCCTTTTGTTAGTTGTTCATTCATGCTAACTGTCCATAAAAACACACACTAATGCATTGCCAATGTGAACGAGGCACTGAAATGAGGTCCATTAACTGGCCCTGAGGTTCTTGATTCCACACAAATCATGTGATGACTACAGTATAATAACAGCATCTTTTTGTTGTTCTCCTTAAAGAATACATTAGTAGGAGAGGGCAAGGAAACCGGTTAGCTCTACTGCTCCTCTGGAACAAGGCGCCCAGAGGAAACATATATTATTAATGAGCACAGGCCATAAGTGGGTCATTGAAACGTTTTACTTGCATTAAACCCAACATTTGCCAACTGTCTTCTTTCATTGTGAAACAAGGTCACAGATGGCAGATCTTTGGGGTGGTTCTACTATAAGTAGCCTACTGTATTGTACAAGGGTAAGAAATGCCATCTAAGCATGCCAGTGTATTAAACATGACAGAGTAAGAGGACATTGATATGTTGTATGTACATTAATTAAGAGGGTTAACTACAGAGTATGATGTTGTGTTTCTGGGTGTGCTTACTGGTATAATAACAAAATATAAAAATGGATGTCACATTATAAAGCTTTTCAGAAGTAAAAGTTATGTCCTCAGAGATTCACTTTAAAATGCTCTCTCGCTCTCTATCGCTCTCTATCTCTCTTACACACACACACACACACTCACACACACACACACACACACACACACACACACACACACACACACACACACACACACACACACACACACACACATATACACAACCAAGAGACACACACACAAACACACACAACCTCTCTGATTGTGGCTAGGCAATCTGACTTTGGTAAATTAGGCACTAATTGGCAGTTTGCATTTAATTTTCTGCTGGAGGAAATCATCCGTTTTAATGTTCTGCCTATGTGGCATTCGATCTGTCTGTATATACAAATGCAGTAATTTCACAATGTGTTACCATATCAAACAAAATAAAAAAAAGTATGGTTACAATCTGGCCTGCCACAAATATACTGTGTATTCTGACATGACATTGTAATATATTGCATCACTCCTGTTTAACTGGTTGTTCAAGAGGCAAAGAATCCAAAGTGAATTGGTATGAAAAGTTCACTTCACAGAAGTGCTGAAACTGCTCTGAAACTGCCTTGAAGCCTTGAATCTTTAACAGGCTCAGGATTGTCAATGTGGACTGTTTCTTAGCTGAGCATTTTGCTCCACCAAAAATATCCAAAAGGCTGAATCACTTCGTGATCCGTATCAATAGATTTCTGTGCTTTTCATGAAATGTTGAACTCCAAGAAGCAGCACAACACAACAAGTTCAGGCCAAGACAGAGCAAGTTCCATTCTCCTCATCCTGCACTAATTGGGCAACGGAGGCCACAGTGGCTGAGGGATGTTTTGAGGGGTGTCAGAGGCACAGACACTAAACATGAATAAAGTCATTAAAATTTCAGGGTGCTCCATTGCTGTGGTGCATTTCAAAAAGCATCTGTCATCGCAAGGAACACTTTAAGGCCTTCACTGAAAGAAGATCTATGACTGCGTCACACATAAAGCTGTTGTCTGGGGATGGAGGGCTGTTGCCAGGATGAAGCAGCAGCTTGTGAGGAACATGACGGTGACTGCATGTATTCATAAACAGTCTTTGGTGGGGGGATTGGGAAAATGGAAGGAGAGTGTTGAGGAACACTTCTTTAACTGGTTGCACAGAGTTTTACTGAAAGGGGTCTCCATCCTCTCATCAGGGGCACAACTAGCATTTTACTGGGTCGTCTCCACTATGCCAATCACTATTAAACAGAATCCACTGAGAAAACAAGAACAGGATGATCTAGGAATGTTCAAACTGAAAAAGCGCCCTCACTTGCTTTTCTTGTCAAAAAAGGAAGCAAGTGTGAACATAGCCTAAGTTGTAAGGACGCCATCAGACAGGAGGCAGCTTGCTGCTTGTAAAATGAAAAGTGTGCTATGTTTTAATAAATACGCGAATGATGTCAGGCGCTTTTCCATTTGAAGTTGAACTTTGGAGGCACTCAGGGCACCTCTACAAAAACACGAGGCGTAGCAGGCACAGAACATGTGAGGTAAATGTGCGCATAACAGGCAGAAGTGTTTACTGCCAATAAAAAACAAGAGAATGCCTATCACTGGAGTATAGTCTCCTGTCTGATCAGTGTCCTGTCTAATCCACTTGTCCACAGTAATAAGGACACCATCTCTTCTACATTACTTACACTGCTTCTACCTCATTGAAACTGGTGTCCCACCTCTAATACCCCCAGATGCTTCAGACATCAGTGGTCAGTGGTAGTATCTATGCTGAGGTTACTTGGCCGTGTAATGATCGACCAGCACTGTCATAAAGACTCTTATGCAGAATAACAAGATTACCAGAGGTATCACTGACCAAACACAATAAACAGCAAGCCACAGATCAATGACATTGATTCTATCTGTGTTGCAAATCAACTTAATCCCCAATGCATCGGCCCAAGGGCAGCCAGCATGTGTTGTATTTTTTTTTACAAGGGGTGGGGGTGGTGGGGACGGGTCGCCATCTGAGTCCATGAAATACATGGCGCCCCTCGTGGGGCCGTTAACACGCAGCGAGCGTGCCCAGATAAGGCTGGAGTTAATGAAAGATAAACACGGCAACAGAGCCTGTGAATGCTTGATTTCCACAAAGCACAGTGAGAGAGGGGTGTTTTATAGTGCCCTGTATAGCCTGGGCAAACAGAACAGTGAGTACAGTCAAAGCCTGTCTCACAGCAAGAACTGTTCTGTGCGAGAAATCTGTAATGGAACATCTGGGAGACAGGCAGCACACATCCTTGTTTTCAGTTAAGTTCATAATTTAAGGTGAGGCTGCACAGGCAATGTCTTTCGGCTAAAATCAATCCATGTATTATTTATTCTTTTCTCCATTGCCTTTGTTACATTGTATTTACAAAACCAACACCAACACTGAACACCATTCAGTCATCAAACTCACCCTCAATGTCTGGTATTCCACCAGAAGGAAATTAGAAAGGGTTAATTGTCACCAAAGCTTCTGACATAATTGGTTGTGACCTCCCTCCAGTCCATTTTTTGTACTCTGAGCGCACCTTAAACCGTGCAACCAAAACAATCAATGACCCCATTTCGCAAATAGCTTCTTCCCTTCAGCAGTCAGAATCCTGAACACTACAAAATTGATCTGAACAATTTTATTTACATTTTCCCCTTTCTTTACTCCTTTACTGGATTGAGCTACCTACCTGTAACATAACCAACATTGTTGTGTGGCAATCTATCTATGTTTGACCCAAGAAACCAGAAATGTGTAATAGTATCGTTATTTCCTGATGTTATCAATCCTAACTACTCTGTTAACAGCCCTCGGCTAATGTTAGGTGATCAGATACTGTGTCAGTAAAGAAGAAATATGAGATAAATATGACTTACCTCCTCTTTTGTTTTCTTTGAAATTACCCTGAACCAGTCCCCTATCATGCTCAGTACCGCCGCAAAGTAGGCGAGACCAACCAGGATCCAGAACCATACTGCAGGTTTATAAAAGTCTTGATACTCAATTTCTGACCCACCTGTAGGAAACACAGGATTTACAAATGGGGTTAGGAAATTAATTCACACAAGGACACAGGATTTCCACAGGTGCTGCCAGAGTGACATATCTGTATCTGTATGACCTAAATCATATGAATATGAAAATGAATATACAAATAAATAACAATTTGGTTATTTGATTCTGGACACCTGAACCTTGTTGCTTCCCATTTGATATGAATACTGTAAGTAGTAACCTGAGTTGTTCCCAGTTCATGTTACGTTAATGGATGAGCAAGGTGATAATACCACCAAGGTTTCGTTTCCCAGGAGCATGCAACCTTGGAACACATACCTGTGCACTTTCCTTGGAATAAAGCTATATATTTTTTCTATTAGTATGCCAATTTGCAAATGAAAAACAGCATATTTGTTATAATGCTGACTCCATGTAACCTTCTTTTAGTAGCATCCTGTATGTCAATTACTGTAGCAACAACATCACCAAGGTCAAAGGTTCCGTTTCTAGGGAGCACTGATGCAACCTCATAACACGTACCTGTGCTGTACGTTCCTTGCTTTGAATAAAAGATCATCCAACAACAAAAAAAAATAATGTCAATGAATGCATAATTATGTTACCTGACTCTCGCCAGATGAATTTCGTTCCGCTTAGCTCCGCCTAGCTTCACTCACATCCATCTGGGACCTCTTCCTTTGAGAGTGATTTCAGCACGAGATTGTATGGTAGAGCCAATAAGGACGCAGGGCGGGAGTTTCATAGATGTAACATAGTGTAGAAGCGAATGTGATACTGTTATCAGCGTCACGGGTTGGCTTTGATGTGAGTGGTTGAAGTAGCACGTCAATAGATGATGGACAAGTGGCTTATCCAATCATATCCAAGCATTTTTTTTATTAGGCCCAGCCTTCTGAAGCAACACTTTGAATGGATTGATCCCAGATGGATGAGTGGAGCTAGGCGGAACGAAATTCATCTGGCGAGAGTCAGGTTATAGTTATGTCATTATTATGCCAAAGTATGCATTATCTACTCCATTGCTGCATTTTCTACTACTCCACTACTCCATTTTTTTTTCTATAATTGTACCTATTTTAAATGACCTTTGACCTCGGTTGACCACAGACATGTTAAGTCAAGTGCCAATTATAGTAATGCTAAGTATAGACAGCTTGAGTCTATATTTGAATTTGCCCTAACTCACAACATCTATTTCAGCACATGGTGACCTCTCATATGACACAGAGCAGGTTGGTTGCTGCACCTCGACCTCCTGATGGATGAACTGAACACCGAGGGTGACAGGTCCCTCACTTAGTGTGATAGAGGGTCCTTTGGGAGACACCCTTCCTGGTGCTTCTGGTATGTGTCCATAAGACACAGATGATGGTTATGCTCTACTGCTGCTCTCCCCATGGCCCCAATAAACCAATTCATGGCAGGTATGTTCTGTCACCAAAATATTTTATAGTGCCCAGATTTTATATGGCCAGTGTCAACAAGCATTTACGATTAATAATCCTTGGCCAAGTCAACCTAACCTGGCAACGCATGGTGCTGCACCTTATTTGGGTGGTGTGTTTATTTACTGGGGGACAGTGCTCGAATTACGTGGGAGCCAGAGGGAGCCGAGCTCCCTTAGAGTGAGGACTGGCTCCCATGAAAGCAACAAAGTCAAAAATCTGAGGGGGTCTCTCATATCTGAAGGTGTAATTTAATCTTAAACAACGCTCATTATCCATCCCTGTGCGATCGCTGATAGTGGTGAAGTCCCGCCCCTTCCGTTTGCCTCCATGGGACCTATCTTTCAAAAAAAATTGAACGGCAGTCTATGGCGAAAAAGAAATTATTTTCTGGTCCCGGTTGACTTGTGCCTTGAATTACCCATATGATGTTTGTCAATTTTAAAGACAATTTCAAGTCATTTGCAGTTTGTTCCGTAACTATTGAATTACAACATTGTGAAAGATCGTAATTCCAACGACTACAAACCCATCAGTCGCGCTAGTGACGTTAGCTCATTCACAGCCACACTAGATTGTACAAGCATACCAGCAACAGGTCTTAATTGGGCTTTCCTTGCTGAAAATACCATGAGTCAGAGGATTAAACACATCAGGTAAGTTGTATTCGTCCAGACTGTACATTACATACTGTTAAGTGACATTGCAGGCAGCAAGATGCAACCGTTAACTAGCATAACAGCTCTTATCGTTTCATTATGTTGGTGACGTACATCGTTCGAGACGAGAGATGTAGTCCACTCTTTACTGTCTATGAGTCCACTGAGTGGATTCGCACAAAACCAACATAACTTTTGAAGTCTATCGAACAACAGTAGGGGAGAGCCGGGACAGTTGAAACACTTTTTAATTAAACGTAATTTACAAAGCGATCGTACCACACTGAAAGCTAATATTTGGTCACTAGTAACCTACATCTGTCCTCTGTCAAATACAAATGCATTTTCAGCTTTGAACAAAACCGTTCAGGAATTATTACAACAAAAGTGGGACGTGCGTAATGTTTCATTTGTCCCTCCTGGTCGGGACAGTTGAAACAACATAAGGGGACGAATGAAACATACAGTTTAAGCCATATAAACGTCCAACAACTTCGAAATTTTACTACATATCATGAATGGTACTCCCAAAAGGTTTCATTTTAGATAGATTGTTGCAGGGCTATACGACTTTGTGCATGTCTGTTAACAACTCATTGCCATCATCATGAAGTGTGTATGAAGCAGTTTTTGAAATATCATGCCCTGTGGATGATTCTGCCATGTTTATAGCTAGAACGGTAAGCTTTCCCATTTATATCATGTTTATATTGTAGAAAATGTCGTTTTCACTAGGTTTTTACGTGCGTTAGGCCAATGCACATCCAAATAAGTAGGCTTAACGACCCACCGGCCGTCAGTCTCCATAGGATAACATGGGAAAACTCAACCCCCTACCTGGTGTGCCCAAATGTATTTTCATCTTCCTAAAACTGTTTTTCTATGTTTTACCTACTTAAATGATTGTTTAAACACAGCTATTTGTGCATTTAATTAAAATACATGGAGTTACAGCCTGGTCGGGACGATTGAAACACGTGTTTCAATCGTCCCGACACAGACATATGTCACTATAGCTTGTTTTGCTTTCCATGTAAACAAGCATACGATATGAAAGTCTGGGATTGTGGAGAACACTAAATGGTCTACTGAATAAGCATCAAGTCAAACCTTTAAATGAAAAACACTCATTGATTATCGAACAAATGTAACCGCTAATGAAGTTTACTTTTGCGCATCAAAACTCGTTTATCGCCAGTAACTCCGTGATAAAATGACATAGCAGGAAGATATTTGGCTGATAGAAGGATGCTCTATGTTTTGACCGAAGGACGTCGGTCTATCATCATTACACTCGGAGAAAACTGGATTGTTTCATTCGTCCCGTGTTTCAATCATCCCAGCTCTCCCCTACTTTCTTGACGTGAAAAATTATCTTTTAAATTCACGCACATCATATGTGAAATTCATGGCACAATTCAAACTGGACCAAAAAATAAAATAAATAAAATGAATAATCTCTCCATTAACTCCCGTTCATAATTTTTTGAAAGATAGGTCCCATGGACCGGAAGTAGACGGGGCGGGACTTCGCCACTCTATTCCGACAGCCAGCACAACAGTACAAGAAACGCATATGATCATATGATTTGCTGAAAAACAGAGGGGGAGGGGGAAGGGTTATCTGACATGCACGCTACAGTAGGCCTACACGCACGGAGTGTCAAAGCACAGGCTACTGTACTTGTTTGCACCGGCAGTCAAGCGAGCGGGTGTGTCAACGACAACGGTAAGTTAGGGCTGTCTGCCAATGCATAGCCTATCCCAAAAAAGGCCAGAATAAAACATTGTGATATTCCCTTTGCCCTTCAGCATGTACATGTTTGCCCCTTTTTGTGGTTTGTAGATCAGCTTTGCCACCCTAAAATACGAAGCTTTTTCATTGCAGTCTAGGCAAAATAATTAGCCATACTAACTGGCAACCAGGCTTTCAAATGCGAATTTAACTGTGTAAAATAGCATTAGCTGTTAGGATATTACCCAGGATATTGTCACAGCTAACCTAGCTTCTCTAATCTTTTAACCAAAGTTAGGAGTCATGTTGAATAAGGGTGTGCCGCACGGACAGTCACATAGGCTATAAGTCACCATCACTGACTGTTAAGCTAATTGGGCTACCAATCTTGCAGTCGCAATAAACAATGGATCCGAGACATTTTCCCGTTCCTATATTTTGTTTATGTAGGCTAATGTATTTGTGAATGTAGCCTGCACAATGCAAAGAAATAAAAGATAAACTGGTGCATTTCCATACTCATAGAAATGAACATTGCGAGACACTTATCTCTTCTATGATCTCATCCCAGAAAGATTTTCTTTGACTTGTTAGTTTTTTTTAACATTTATTTTATCTAATGACATAACAAACATGATGAATTGAATCCACATATCCTTGCACTTGCGAAACTATTTTTCAGCATTCACGTTCCTCTTAAAGTGACAGGCACTCAATTAAATTTACACACCAAATGTGATGATATAGACTATAGAAGTGTAGCCTAATAATTTAAATATCGATATGATGTAATCAAATTACTAAATATGTTTAGCTATTAGTAATCATGCAGATCATAAAATACTATAAATAATTATCAATATAAATGTATAGTTTATATGAATTCCAAAATATGAAAAAGAAACCTATGACAACCATCACTTTCTATGTGTGTGTGTGTGGAGGGTCAATCAAATTCTATGATTGCCACTGATGTGAAGGATCTCACAAATCACACAAACCAAATCAAATTTTTAAAAATCGCAATAGTATCGAAATCGAGATTATTCACTTGCTATTGGTATTGAAACAATAATGTTGGTATCGTGACAATAGGAGTTGTGGATGTGTCGTGAAGAGTAGTGAAGATTGTTTGTAGTGGGTTTGTAGCATTTAGGTGTTTTTTTTTTTTTGTCTAAACCTTTGTCTTTATTCAGCTCCAATCCAATACACCATGCATATCATGACAGTATTAAGATATAGTTCACTTGAGTTCTTTTTACTTGATTGTTGTTTATATTTTAAGATTGATTTTCATTATTTTTATTCCTCTTCTTCTTTATGTAAACCCTATGTAAATTATCTCTCACACACAAACACACACACACACACACACACACACAGAGTAATTGAACAACCAAGAGGTGGAAAAGAAGCAGATAGCAGATATCTCTCTTTACCTGCCACAAAGTCCCCAAATCCGATAGTGGTCAGGGTGATGACCACAAAGTAAAGTGACTCCAGCGCGCTCCAGCCCTCGATGTGTTTGAAGATGACCGCAGGGAGGGCCACGAACAACAGACACCCAAACAGGATGAACAGGACTGTGGAGATCACTCGGATTTTGGTTTGGCTAACATTCCACTTCTGAAAGAGAGACACAGACATGAGGTGTGACCATCACTGTAAGAGTGGAAGGATCTGGGTGATTCGGGTGCTGGAGAAGAGAAGACGTTTGTCTCTATAAATGTTTACCTGACTAGTATAAGCTTGGGGCAACTGAAAGAATGTAAATACCATCTTACAACGGACCAAATAGCTACTCTAAATCATTAATAGTCATTACAGACATTTATGAAATATGTTTATTTGTAGTTATCATAATTATCAATCTAAATACATATCTATACATCCACAACCAAGCAGCCGACCAACATTAAATTTTCATACAGTTGTTTGAGGCACAGCACTACTAATAAAATCTATGATGGACAGGGAGGGACAGTGTGTGAGATTTACCCACTACGTGAACTCCCTGCACACTAAAACACTACCATCAGTCACTGAAGAGAATTTCATAAACAAAACCATTACTTTTTATCAGTACAATAAATTCCCTGTTCTTATTTCAACTAATGCATGAGCCTAGCTGTGACCACTGGGCTGGGCTTGTCCAGACAATGACCATCATAAAACTAGTTTGTAGGACATTTAGAAGGCGGTGTGCTGTCTTGCCAAATAAGTGTCAGAGTTACACAGTAAACTCTCTGTATTATGCATTAGACCAAATTACGGTGTAAATATGGGAGGGAACAGGGTGATCCTTTCAACTTGAAGTTCACCAAGTCTGATTTTTGTAATGGACTGTTTTTTGAGGTGTGGGGTGGGATTTTAATAAATCCCACAGTAATTCTTCAAACAAATAAAGGCTGCTTACATCTGAACACATCTTTCCATCGGACATTAAATACAAATCTATGATACTTGTCTGAATAATTCAGTCATATTAGACCTCAGGTTGCTTTTCCAGCTTAGCATTTTATCACTGCTGTAACACCCTTAAGTCACAGCTGAAATGGAGACTAGACTATGCATTGTATGTGTAAATGAGTGGAACAGAAGATGTAGTTTAAGCCAGAAGCTATTTAGAATTTCCTGAGTCATCACAAGCACGAGCACAGCAGCAGTCAACAAATCAGAGCTACTCTCCTGAGGGGATGGTGGAGGTCCTCAGACACAGGCTGTGTCGCCCGGCTTATGAAGGACAAGGTCGCAGAGCATGCTTTGCTGTGACACGGGTGCAGAGACATGTTTTGGATGATAATTGTGTTATGCATGTATAGTTATAATTATGGTTATAGTTAGAGTTATATAACATGATACACATCAGGACCATTTCACACCATGTTAATGATGACACAGTAGAATTACTGTACATCCCATTCAAGGACACAACTCAAACCAGCAACCTATAATGTCTCTGAAACTACGAACGCTTACACGCTACTATAGTTATCGGATATCAGAACAAAAACTGCAAACATTTTCATTGTTTCATTCAACTCGAATAGTGGTCAATACATGCTAGAGAGGCACTTACTCACCACAAACATCTTCTCGACTTTGGCGATGCCCTTCCCAAAGATGGTGCCCAGCTGGTCTCCTACTCCAGCCAACAGGAAGCCAAAGAGCGGGATTCCCAGCAAGGCGTAGATGATGCAGAAGATCCTTCCTCCTTCTGTGTGAGGTGAGATATTCCCAAAACCTGGAAACAGAATCAGGGTTATAAGCTGGGCTGAGACACTGATCAATAAAACGGTAAACAGAAAGTAATTATAATGATGAAACAAAATAAACAAGTAATAAAAAGTTGTCGCCCACTCAGATTTATCATTCCATAATCCACTAATAAAAGCAATTAAACCATAAAGTGACACACTATAATGGTATGACCCAATAAATGTTTTCTTCCAGAGAGGTATGGGGTGTTTGGCTACATTTCTGTCTTTCCTGTAGCTCTCCCTCATTCATAGTTCCTTATGGAGGACTGTAGGATTCCAGGCGACTCTAACAAACCAGTAGAAATCTATACATCTGCCACATGATCTTATCCTAATCTTGACCCTAATGTGAGGACATCCATGTTTTTGAAACTACTTATTCTACATATCACACAAAACTGCTGGCACTGCAGCCCTGAAATAGCAGAAGGTCTGCATTAGAACTAACATGAAGTTTGAAAACTACCTTAATATATTGAGGACGATGGCCCACTACTATATGCAATATATGCATTAAGTCAATGTAAATAATTCAGGCATTCATGACTTTTCATTTCATGACAGACTTTGCATGTAAAATCATGAATAATTTATTTGAACTGTTTCATAAAAATGCTACATGGCTACATTTACTTCCAGCAGAACATCATTATGATGAGGTCGCCAATTGAGTTATTATGGATTTCAGCAATCCATTCCAACCCTCCCATAACACACTGAAATGATACAACGCAGGATAAGGTCTGAAACGGGCCGCTTCCTCGCCCAGCACAAAGCCAGCCTCACAAAGGTCAGAGGATACAAAGGAGCTCCTCAAATGAGAATTGGGTTTGGGCTGGCTCATTTGTCTGCTCAGAAGCGTTTTAAGGCTTTCCAGTAGATTATGCAGACAATCTCCCCAATCCCCTTGGGTTTCCCCAGCCTGGCTGCAGCTCCTCACCAGCCCCAAGAATAAGGCATGGAGGAGCTCAGATAAAAGCAGCTCACAGATGTGTATTGGTCTGGCATTCAGGAGGAGAAATATTGATTTGGAATGAAGTGACCCACAAAATACTAATATAAGCTAACCTTATATCTCTTAATGGTGTGAATGTTTTATGCACATATCTTATATATTTCTATCTAATATACAGTCTGTATGAATGTTATTGGACAATTGTATGGGACACACAACAGTGATTTTTGTTATTGTCTCAGCATCAGCATTTTCTGAAGTCAACCATTTGTTGAGTTAGGGCATGAGTCTGTCTCTTACTCATCTCTTTTTAACCCTCTCCTATCTTAAGGGCAAACTCAAACTTCAAAATACAACATGATGCAAAGACACACACAGCAGTAAACTAGTGCTTTTTAGTGGTTTCAAATGGTGGTTTCAAGGAAAGAATAATAAAGATGAGAAAGACACAAGTAGAGAGAGAGAGAAAAAAAAAAGAGAAAGAGAGAAAGAGCTGCTGAGAGGCTATGAACAACAAAAGTGACAAAAGGACCGAGACTCTAAAGGAAGATAGGGAACCCACTGTAATGTGTGCTACCAGTGGTACCACTCCTTCCCCAACCCTGAGGCTGGTGGTGGCCAGTCTGTATCAGCCTCTACAGAGGAGCACTCCCTCCATCCCTCCATCCATTCTTCCATTCATGTAATTAGCTCTACGTAAACTTTCCATTGCCTAATTAAGGTGGGCCCGCTGCTCCTCACACAATCTGTCCTCCTTTGAAGTCTTAATTAAGCCAAGAAGCCCTGGAAGAGTCATAAAAATTGATTTCCTGCAAGATGATTTTCATTGTGACAGGGAGAGGGATGGAAGGAAGTGGTTTCACTGTCACACGTCACGCTACAAAAGCACTACTTAGCCACGCTGCAAGTTGGAAAATGCATTCTGTGTGGAATGCTTTTTTTATTATTTTATTTCTGGTTGAGATCGATGATGTAGCATTGCAGAAAAACAGGTATATGAGCTTCTCAAAGTAATCGAGTGAGTGATTAAAGCAGAGTATTGATTAGTAGGACTACAGAAGCAACACAGCAAGGAACATGAAGAGAACAATAGGAGCAATATCAGCCCATTTTTAAAAACCTTTCCACTGACTTTGCATTCCTTTGTGTGTGTAAGATAGCTACTACATATACAACACATACTACCTAATTTAACTATTCGTTAAATAGTAAAAGCATATTGTGGTGTTGCTTCGGAAACTAAAGGCATTGGGATTCAATAAGGGACTCTTCCTTGCCATATCTGTCATATTGCATAACCTGATCATTAAGGTTTCCAGAGAGCTGCATGTCCTGTTACTGAGCTTATCACTTTTTGCCTTGCATTCAGGAAATCAGTCTTCTCTGCAGTCTGTTGTTACCATGACACAGAGCAGAAAAGGTCCCCAGAATAGTACACTGCTTTACATTCATTAGTCTCGCAGAAGACATTCCGCTTAAAGGAGTACATTGCCAGTGCTGTCATTTTACCACAGCTTAAGTGTCCTCTCAACAACAACAAAGAAAATCATTTTAAAATAATATAATTCATACTTGAATTTATGAGTAGGAACACCAAGTGCTTTCATGTTGACAGCATCAGTCCTGTAGCACAAAATGGTCTCTCTTTTCTCCTTCTTTGATGTTAAGTGGGGCAGGGAAACTGTCCAGAAGTAAAGCACACTTAGCCTAGCACCCGTAGGACTCCGAAACAAGTGGAGGAGTCCAGCAGAATGGGGGCTAACACGTATGGCTCATTGAGCAGTAACATGCATCTTTGCGGCCTGAACAGGGGGAGGGAGAGAGAGAGAGAGAGAGTGAGAGAGAGAGGAACAGGAGGAGAGGGAGCATCAGACCCAGAGAGACTGTGTTTGTGTGTGAGAGAAAGACAAAGAAAGGGAGAGAGGCTTTTGAGGTGTACTGTATAGTATATACCTCAATATATGTGTGTGTGTGTTTGTGTCTGTTTGTGTAATTCTGCTCAAGCCCATAAACCATACGATGAGCTGGGACTAAATAACAGAGAGCATTTATGTATACAATAAAAAGGAGAGACATAGACAGAAAGAAAGAAAGATAGAAAGAGTATTAGAAAATTATAAGAAAATGACTTATTATATTGAACTGAAACAACAAAAAGACAAAATAAACTTCAATGTTATTCGGCCCTAAACAGAGAGTACACTGTGGCAGACTACGTATCCACAGTCACTGATACCAGACAGAAAAAAACCTTGACCAGGTACAGACTAAGCAATTACAGTCTGGCTATTGAGAAGGGCAGACACAGGCAAACCTGGCTGCCCAGAGAAGACAGGCTGTGCACCAACAGCAACCAAGGTGCCATAGAAACAGAGCTTCACTTTTTGGCTGAATGCTGCCAATGGAAAGAGATACGAGATCAATTCTTCCCTAAATTCAGAGAAATGCATTCAGAGAAATGCATCGAGTTGAGTAAAGGGATTCAAATGTATAGAGAGAGAGAGAGTGAGCAGAGGCCCCTGTATGTTCCTGAGATCAAACCCGCCCCAGAGTGCCATCCCTTGACAGCACTGCCTCGCTGGGGAGCCATCCTAGTAGACGATACAGTATCATTATGCGCTTTCAGGAGCTATCTCTCTCTCTTTTTCTCTCTCTCTCTCTCTCTCTCTCTCTCTCTCTCTCTCTTTCTCGGTTCTCATGTGTTCAATTCTGGGCAAACACAGCAAAGATGACTTCATGAGCCACTGACCAGATGGGGACTTTTACATCTGCTGTGCAGTATGGGCAAGAGAGAGTGTGTGCGTGTGTGTGTGTGTTTGTGTGTGTCAGTCATCTACTCCAGTGACTGAGACGCATGACTCAGCATATTGCCAATTGCATATTGCCAGGCCATGCTCTCTCTCTAATCTCCATACTCTATCCATTCGTTTAGTAAATGTGCTTCTGTAGTTTTCATTGTCCATAAAAACTAACTGTCTGACCTTCCACAAGCTGTTGCTCAGTGGCATGGAAATCAAATGTGTGGCATCTTTTAAATGTTCATAAGGAAAGAAGGACTCCATTTAACTGTCAAATTACACAATTTAAAAAATGACAGAGAATGATGAACAGTAAAGGTTTCATGGTTCAACAAAGCCAGTCAAAGACTACACTGTAAACTATAAAACTATAAACCCTTCCCACTTCATTAATGGCTTAAGAGCTGGAAACGTGAAGAAACTGGAAAAATCTGAAGATCTGGTGGTTTGCAAATTCAAAGCAGCATCACTTCATGTGAAAAGAAAATTGGTACCACTCTGCATTAATATAACAAACATTTAATAATAATTGAATGATTACATTTATTAATGTTAAATCAAATGCTGAAAGGGATGGAATGCTGAAAGCTCCATTATTTAATAACATTTTAGTCTGGGTGTAAAGCATTTATGAGGAATTCAGTTTTGTCTCATCACCTTATAATACCCACCCACCCAGTCATCCTTTCTCAACCATAAACCATTTCCAGGAGCCACTTGTATCCTGCCAGACAAGTAACTACATGAAGTTAAATAATCATTGTCATGGAATGATTGCAAAAGTATTCTCACACGCCACAGGCACCTTTGATCTGTGCCGTTGGAATCCGCCCACCATACCAACGATGCCGCCCATCCCACGCACGAGTCCCCTGATAGGCTCTGCCGTTTACGCTCGCTGCACAGCGCAGCTGAGAGAGGCCGTGAAACTGGACAGCTGACCCCTCTTTCTGCACGCCTTGGCCTGGCCACCTCCAGCCACTACAGGCATGAGTGAGTTCACCCGTGTGCTACTTTGGCTCTATCCAATTAGCAGATGAGGACCAGGACATAGCATGTCCACAGGTGGTAGCTGTGCTCTATAGCAGTGTTCAGCCCCACAAGACTGCCATGTTTTATATGTGTAGCTGAATATTATAGCTGATTGATCATCAGCAAGAGAGCAAAGGAAAAGAGAGAGAGAGAGGGAGAAAGGGAATCTGTATTTATCATCAAATACTCTGTTTCCCCCTGAGGCAGTAGTGTGTGTGTGTGTGTGTGTGTGTGTGTGTGTGTGTGTGTGTGTGTGTGTGTGTGTGTGTGTGTGTGTGTGTGTGTGTGTGTGTGTGTGTGAAAGGAGGGTAGTAAAATCACGAGTGCCTCTGTGCGTTTCAATACCACTCTGAGCGACATAAGAACCAAATAACACAGGAAGAGACCACTATAAGCCACTCAAGAAGAAAAAGGCACTCAGAAAACTATCAACAGCACACATTTTTCCCATCATGATAAACAGTATTGGCATGCTGGGGCATCCCGCCCCTATAAAGATTATGCCACAGATTGGCCACAACTCATGGGGGCCAGCAGTGAAAGGCTGTGGTGTGTCTAGAGGATGTGAGGGGTTGGGAGTTATTACCGATGGTGGTGATGACGGTTCCGGCGAAGAAGAAGGAACTGCCCAGGTCCCACAGGCTGCTCTCGTTGGAGGGAGTGCCCGACGGGTTGACGCCGGCTCTCATCGCTGACACCACTTGCTGTGGGAGGAAAGAAAACAGCAGTGGTCACCAACATGAGAAAGAGAGAGAGAGAGAAATGGAAAGAGACAGAGCGTTAGAGAGAGAAAGGAGAGGGATTATACTGCTTTAGTTAGGCCCCCTAGATCTGCCAAATCTCAAGCAAAATAAATCACACATTTAATGGAACATCTGATTGTTACCAAATAATATTTGGATGATTACCAAATGATTATTACCAAATCATAGTGACATTTTTCATATGGGTGTCTAATATGACAAAGGTCAAAAGTAAACATCTCATAGTTGAGAACATTTTGCATACCAAATAATGGGAAACTTCAAACTTTGCCATAATATATTAGGCCTAGTCTAAATGTTTTTATGCTAATGCACTTTCTTCATTATACGTACTCCAACAAATTACATTTTGTACAAACAGAACAATAATAACAACAAGGAGGAGTGCAAATGACCCTCTAATGTAGTCACCACCACCATTCACCACTATTTTACAGGACTGAATGGGACAGAAGTGATTTAGAGTCACATCAGGGCTTCCTTAGGGCTAAAGTCAGTCAGATTGAAGAGTCATGTTTTGCTGTTGCGCAGAGATATTACGTGTCTACCAAACACACACCACAGGACAGAGCTGAAGAGCTTTGTGAATCAGTTGTACACTGATCAACTCTGATGAAGATGCAACACATGGAAACGTTAGTCATAGCCTTGCTGCACGTTTTTCATCAAACAAGAACTTCTGAACATCTGTGTGCTCCAGTGACTTCTCTCCTTCTTAGTTGTACACTGACTCTGCCTATTTACTGCTCTGCTGCACTGGAGCCAGTGGAGAGATAGAGTGAGACACAAGGAAACAGAGAGAGAGGGAGAGAGAGAGAGAGGCATTACAGGAGAAAGAGAGAGTGGAAGGGGGTCTGTTCTTTATCAGTTTGCCTCAGAACCTCCTGATCAGTCACTTGTGAAATGCTGCTTCCTCTTCCATAGCCACGTTGCAGCTGGGTCGAGTGATCATTCCTTATGGGCCAACGCCGGCCACCACGTCTGGTTTCTGAAGCCAATTAGATAAATTACCAGGCTGGCCTAAGACTCATTGTCATGTCTCCAAAGCTATTTGATGTCTCATGTGTGTACAAATATCACTACTGCTGAAGGGAGACCTGAGGGTCATTGCCTTTTGGAGAACCTGAGGTGCATGACTGACATCTTTCTGCAGAATTGTCATGAGCAATTCAAGAGGAATTTCATTTATATCACGCTCTATAAAATGCAGCCCAAGTGCAACCTCAGACAGTGGGAGAGAAAAAAACCAAATAATTTTGACAGCAACGCAAGTCATGCAATTGCTGTATAGGTCTAAAGTGGCAAGACTGCACCTCCTGGCGCTCTCCATGGTCCTTAAGTCACTGGTGTTCAGTGCAAGTGAAGGCACCTTAAATATGCATGACACATGAATGCACGGCTTCATAGAGCTCACATGCACTTTAAGCATGTTTACATGAGAGAGTTAAAGCAGTCTATTACAAGTGCATGACTTGAAGTAGGCAGTGCTTTGTTAACTCATTGAGTGCCAAAAACGTAATATTACGTTTTTCCTTTCCATGCGTTGAGTGCCAAAAACGTAATATTACGTTTTTAGCTTTTTTTTTAAATTACGAAACTAGACACTCTAACACACCTTATATGTGATTTTGGGAACTCTGTGATGAATGGAAATTAAATATATGACGATCGTGAAACTCATGAAAACGCACAATCTGGACATTTTATCTGGAAATTTTATCATAACTCGGTTGCCGCTTTGGGTTGAATCAGTGACGCATGCACGTCAGGTCAAAACCAGGCCATTTTCGTGGGTCTATCACTAGGTGGCAGTCTCGCCAGGTCTTGCTGATCACTTCCCGGAAAGTTTACACAAGTAAGTAACATGCAACACTTCATATTTCATGAAAGACGTTATATCTCCATTTCTAGAAAAAACAGGGATTTTTATGAAACCTAGCCACTGTTTAGCTTGGGATTTCTCAGGAACAGAGGCGTGTAGAAATACACGGTTTGCACCAACCGAGAGCTTGAAGTCTCACCTTTTAATCGAGCTATTGTATGTGTTCATAGCTATAACACAGAATATGCTGTGGCTGTACAAAAATCATCAACAATGGTCTAGATTGCTGGCACTCTAGGACAAAGCTCCCGAAAATAGCTTGGCATTCAATGAGTTAAGTAGAGTCAGACACAGCATCTGACTCTCATATGGTTTTAAATGGAGACGTTTGCTTTGTCTCGCAGAAGCATGCCATAAATAGAACACAGAAACACATGCTCGGCAAATGGCTGCACTGTAAAAATTCTGACATAATAGCGCCACCTGAGCAGTAGGAGGCGTTGCGTTGTGTGATGCTGCACTGTGCTTCCAAGTGGAACGGCTGTGAGTGCAGAGGACCACACACATCTGCACATGACAAGGCACGCTAACCCAGCACCTGCCCCAGATCCAGATCAAGACCAGGACCCTGTGCTCAGCTCGCCCCAACCTAAGCCAGCCCAAGCCAGCACGGACCAGCCCAGTTCAGCTCCTGGTCTCCCTGACCCAGATCCAGAGCAGGCAGGAGGACCCAGCATGGCAGCACGGCAGCTGCGCAGTGGCCCTCCCTCCCTTTCTTCCTCCTCCCTCTCCAGCTGTAGGAGAGCCCAGCCAGAGATCCTGGCAGAGGGGAGGGTGGGGAGAGGAGCGGAGGGTGGGAGGAGATCATTAGGGTGCCGCTCAGAGTTCAAATGAATAACTCCTCAAAGTTGACAGCTTTGTTAGTTTGGCCAATAAGAAAGGTGTTCAGTGCCATTGCTATTTGTGAGAACAAAGGCGTTTATGTTCACACACACATACTCACTCCCACACACACACAGACAAACACACACACACACACACACACACACAGACATAAAAGTCCTTGCACATTTGCTCTATACTCACCATACAGACCATAGTGGCACATTTCATGGAGAATTGGGTTTTACTGAGAGCGTCTCCAGTTGAAATCCTTCCCTTTACTTGAGTTTAATAATGTCTTTAATGACAAAAAGTTCATGCTCATATATTTTAATTACCCCATCCTTTGTGCAGTGATTATTAGGCATCCCTTGGGTTCCCAGGACTAATTAATTACTGTTTAAAGGATGTCCCAGATTGAAGCCGATTCTGGATGGAATCCCCATTTTAAATCAAGACCAGAACAGTGCCAAATCTGGGCCACATGCTACTGCTGTTCGAGGCGGATCATTATTTCTAACCTGGAGGAAGACACTGCAATCACTGCACGTGCTGTATAGACTATAGAGTTATCTCACATGTGACAGTAAGCCTGGTTCTCACACTTTAGAAAGAGAAATAGACATTTTCCTGTCTCTAGACACATGAGGTCTCATGATGCTACTCAATGAAAGACTCAAAGAAAGAGCAGATATGACTGCACCACAAGACAGACGTGGCTTGTGCCAGCACACCGCAGAGAAACTTAACGGAGAACACTCTCTGCTTTGTATAGATAATGGTGTCCTTTTGTACATCAACGGAAGACACATTTTCACAGTAAATGGGGAGGCGAAAAGGAATTATAACAAATCCACAAAAGCTTCCTCATTCACTCCACCAGGCTCCATGCCTGCTGGCAGCCCAAGGCGCCACACTCCTCTCAGGCAGGCAGGCCGGGTGGGTGGGGGTGGGTGGTGTTGGTGAAGTGAGGATGGGGGCATTCTTAATTACCCTTCACATCAAATCCTACCCCCACCCAAATACTGTCCCTCCATCTTACATCCCAAAAGTGGGAGCTCTTGGACTCTGTGGCTGTTGTGGTTGGATTTCACAAAGAGCTGGTCAGAAGAATAATAATAACCATTATTTTCAGTAATAGCTTGCCTGACCTGAGCTTTGACCGAAGTGGACAGCTTACAGTGGGACTGTCACTGGACAGCTTACAGAAGCCTGTGAGTTTCACAGAGACAAACAGTCCTTGTCCAGTCCAAGGAGAACTGACTTTTGCATGCATCCATGGCTTTAGTATTCCTTGTGTAAGTTCATATATTTTCTGCGCTAGACTTGGGCAAAGTACTTTTGACAACATTTTCCTGTTTATGAGAAAGGTTAACCATTTTTAATAGTGTATTCTTCAAATGTCTGTATTTGAATGACACCCAGGCACCTCCTTCAAAGGAGAGTTTTGTGAAAAAACTCACATTGACATTTCTCACATCACCAAGGTTGAGGGGCAGAGGCCATATTAATTATCCAAATAAAGACCTGCTTCTACTTCAACCCAAGGGTCCCAAATGGAACTCCTTCATTATGCAAAGGGCCCTAATCGCTGAAAGGAGGGTTCAAAGTGGGACAAAAGAGTTTTAAATGCTTTTACATCGTCCCAACAGAAGCTCCAGAAAGATTTAATTTAGTTTCCATTGATCTTGTCAACAAAGCTTTCTAAAGGTTTCTCTTAGTTCTTTTTACTCTGGTAAAAAACACTGGTGGTTTAGAAATGTGATTGGTCCTTTTCAACAGGGCTGAATTGTATAGCTTCAAGCAATTCATAAAAATTAAATAAAACATGTCCCATTTATTCCCAGTACATAGAAAATTGACAAAAAGGGGCATTCCTACATTGTGTTACTATAACTAATTGAAAAGGATCTGCGTCTTGGTTCAAATTTTTCAAAGATTAAATAAAACATTACAAAAAACGCCACCCCAAAGAAAACCCTGAACCAAGCCACACACCTTCACAAGGTCTTCCAGCTCTGAGGAGTTGACACAGGAGTGGCGTGCCAGGAACTCCAGCTTCTCCTTCAAGATGGCGTACTTCTGGGAGCTCTCATAGGGCTTCTCCAGGGCCCGGAAGACTGTGGCGCCAACGATCAGGTAGAGCACCACCAGGAGGAAGATGGCTGACACAGTCTTCCATTTCATGACCGAGACCAGAGTATCGCAGTCGTCGCTCGAGTTAAAAACGATGGGCTTGGTGGAGAAGGACAGGCGTGGCTTGGTGTTGTGCGTGGCTGATTTGGGATCCAGGAGATCGGGTGCAGCCACTAGAGGGACAGAGATCAAACTTCTGTAAGGTGGTTTGACAGGAAACATTGGTAGTATTTTACTCAAACCCGTCATAAGCATGAAATAAGCCTGTTATAAACATGTCATTGCAGATCCTATATCCTGGTATCATGACAGTTGCAAATTACATGTCAGTGTACCATAGTACCATAATGCTTGCTATTGTCATGACAAACCCAACATTCTGAATGCACAATTTTGGAAAGCCTTCATTTCATGTTCATAAGATATCATGAGATCATGATATGCTATGACATGCTGCTGAAACACTGTGGCTTTGGTTGTTGGGGTTTTGGTGCCTCCCCTGGTAAGTCTCCACCAGTTCTTTCAAACACACAGAGGTCTCTCTCTCTTTCAAATTACTTTTCAATAACTGTGCTCACACTTTTCTATCTATTACAGCATAGGCTTGAGCAATAACAAGAAATGTCCCATCTTCCATATGACCATGGTTCTGTTCAAATTTGCTGAAGAAATATTATATTAACTAACATTAAGGACTATATGCCCCAATTCAGCATATGCACTGAGAAGTCGAAGACAATAATGATGACAGTATTTTAAATGAGCATTTTCACTTAGGCTTATCACATCCAAGCCTAAACAATGTTCTTGTTCCATTTGGTCATGCATGTTGCCAAGAGGATTCTTCAGCCAAAGCAAAACACATTTGCTGTTAATTTTAGAAATCTATCAATAAGTAATGGTTACTAAGAAAAGCACAAATGGCTGTGGGGCTTGGGAAACTGCAGTATAGTCAAATGCACAAATTACACACAGTGTCTGCACGTTGCCATGCCCTTACAATATTTGGTTAAACGCAAATTGTACATATATAAACCGTTTGGACAAACATGCAGACTCCAGCACATACACACATATAAACCAACTCGTACGTACGTACACACGTACGTACACACACATACACACACTTGACTGAACCAGTAGAGGCGAAGAAATTGAGGGAAACACGACTTCCATCGGTTCTCAAACCTTAATCATTTCGTGATTGTTCTTTTCGGAGTCTTCTCCGCATATGGACACCTTCATAGTTGTTTACAACACAATTAGCCTACGTATACGATATGGCAATGACCTTAAGGTTTTCCATACTGATGTACAGTAAACAGTTGCCGTTTACAGTAGTCTGCACAGTATGCCTACAGTAGCCTTGTGCAGGCACCATGTGCAGTGTAGCAAGTAGCCCAGCCTACCGTCTCACGATATTTCATTATACGCTATCTTCGCTCAAACTATTAAGATCGTGTAACTATAGCCTACTGTTGATGATGAACATGGGGCACGTTTGTAGGCTATTTGTACCAAGATTCCAAGCCGGTGTCGGTGATTAGAAACAGCCTCCACACAGAGGCTGTGTGGGGACGCGATCCTTCCATGAGGAGGGCATCACCATCACCACATGGCTTCATGTTATTCCTTAGACAGAATCACAAGCAACTAATTGTAAACTCTACTCGAGAGAGACCCCGCTTAGTTACAGCAATTTTCTGAATCAACTGACGGAACAATGCTGCCTTTTTTTTCTCCTCAGCACCACATGCGCGTTGCTGTTTAAAGGTGATACAGTGAGCGCTCCAGAGGGATGGGAGGTACATATGAAGTTTACCAGTTTGAATATGGGCTAGTGTTATTATCTAGTGCAGTTACTTCTGATTTGTTTGTTAGGCTACAGTGATATACAGTTTAAAGTTTTAATATAAATGTTTAGACTACATTCCATAAGGAGAAACAAGACATAACACACTACAAACGATAACATTAAGCATCCTACCTGCGCAAGGTCCTCTCTTCTAACGATAGTCTGGTTGCCTTATTTATGAGAAAGGATAATGTCGAAAAGTCCCCTCATCGAAACAGTTTATCGTGCAGAATGACAAAAGACATCAATCACTCTGGAAATTGTTGAAGCCGGTATCTTTTAATACTTCACCGCACACTTACTTCTTCTATATCAAATTGCGTTTCCTTCCTGCTCTTCATCAGCAGTTTTGTCCAAGTTTATCAAATATATTGCGTTTTCCTCCTGCCGTGTTCATGGACAGATGTACCTTGCCGGACGGTTACACATAGTACCAAGTGCGCACCACTCCTCTCAGCGTCCGACTCTGGTTACATTTCCCTCCCTGTCAAGGTTTTAATCTCCCATTGAGGTATCTCTCCGCACACTGCGTCCGATTGCGAGCTTGAGTAAACATACAAGAGGTGGAGAAGGGGAGGGTCTAAACCAGCAAATTGCCTAGGCGATTTCAGCTACTCTCCGGGAAAAAAATGATGGTTTGTGTCTATGTAGATGTCCTATTGTTCGGGTAGTCATTCTACACTCCACATGAATTATTAGTCATCAGACTTTCCCCATCCTCCAAAAACCTCAGCAAACTTCATGTCTGAGAGCACGTGTAGTTTCCCCCTGCATACATCTGACAACAGAAAACCCAACGGCTCTAACTTTACAGAAGCACTTACCCCTGTAAACATGAAGTACATCAAATATTCATGTTGATCTGAATTAGTCTGAAAAGTCTTAAATACATGTTACCTTTTATTGGCAGACATTCAATCCCAGTCA
This sequence comes from Alosa alosa, assembly GCF_017589495.1. Classification (NCBI taxonomy): domain Eukaryota; kingdom Metazoa; phylum Chordata; class Actinopteri; order Clupeiformes; family Clupeidae; genus Alosa; species Alosa alosa. Next base: position 27,651,454 of record NC_063207.1, read on the forward strand.
GCCTCAATTACAACCAGCAGTCTGTAATAACATGTGGTTTGTGATTTAATCTGTGGTATGTTTGGACTTCAGACATCTTTGTGTGGGGTCTATAAATAAAAAAATGAAAAAAAAAAAAAAAAAAAACACTAAACATAGTCATAGACACCAGGGTCAACAGATGTCACTGCTGGTTTCAAGTCAATTCAATATATTAAACATTAAAGACATTGTTTGTATACATAATCCCTAACCTATGCTTCCAAAGCTACTTTTGACATTTGAAATTACACTTCTTATAGTAACATAGTTTGGCTAATCTGCATTGCTAAATGAGGACTTTTGAAATAAGATGGTTATACTGTAGGTCTTTAAGTTGCTCCAAGGTTAATAGCCACTAAAAGATGAATGAACAAATAACAAATAATTACAATGAAATAGTCATGCTAATTCTACTTAACAAAGACCTAATTCAGCTGAAGCCATTAATAGTTCTGACTCATTAGATTACATTACATTGCATTACAATACATTTGGATGACATACCCAAATCAAAAAAGGATCATTCTTGCTTTAATAGACTGGATGTGCCCCTGTGATACTTTGAACATTCTACTATAGCGTACTGGTATATGATCCATTTTTTGTTCTTGACCCATCACTGCAGCACACGGACCCTCGGGTGTTTCAAAGCGCCCAGCGGTTCAGAGTCAATCACCTCAGAGCCTCTCTCCAGAAATCCCCAAAGACATCTGCCTCCTCCAGCAGCGCAGCATGAAACGGATGCATGCCCTGGTGGAGAAACTGAGAAACAGAGTGTGTATGGTACCTAAGGCAAAGAAACTACCACAGCCAAGTGAATGACTTTCAACCAAAGGATCCTATTTAGTGAATGGATCTAATGGGCCTGGGTAATGCCATTCTATGTCATTTAATGCCAAGGCATTGATTGCTGGATGGGAGGTGCACAGTGGCAAGTCACGAGTCAAAGATTGTGCCTGCCATTGGGTTACAGAGGGAACCTTTTGAATGAGGTATATCCCAGGTATGAAGAGCAAGTCCCATGGGCACATATCTACTGTAGTCTGAGAGATGTGCACTGGTAGGCTATGACCTTCTCAGCCCTCAATAATGAAAAATGAACGGACTTACATGAATTAATTTAAGGAAAGGACAGAGAAGCTTATCCTACAACCGTCCTTCCATGCTGAGAAAAGCTAGTACAAGGTGAGTATTACAGTATATTCCGCATGGCAACGTGGTGAATCAGCCATTGGGACCACACGACGTGGTACCCATAATTTCCCAAATGGTATTGTTATCATGGTAACAGAGAAAAAAGGGCCACCGCTCATCATCTGACATCTGGGGCCAGGAGGCAAACTAAGGTGTGAGTCACACCCACCAATTGTAGCATGGATATTGGGGCTAGGCCATTGAGAACCGTCCCAGGCAATGGGTCGGAGAAACTTAATTATCATACGGACAACAAAATGTTGACAGATCTGTTTGCATTACAATCACAGCTCATTTATACATTGAGAGCTTAGGAGGTATCTTAAACAGTATAGTGAGAGTTGGAGAGACAAGTCCAGACCTATGCTGCTGAATACAGAGTATGTTCCACATGCTTTGCTACTTTAAAGGAATACAAACTGATTGCTGCATCAACCAAGAGAAACATCCTTCTTTTTCCATCTATCCTTCTAGGTTGTGTATATCTTTAGCATGCCTTATAAATGGCATGCTTCTTTCTTGGAAAACAAATATCTCTACCCATAACCAGTGTGCCTCAACATTCCAAGCGTGGAAAGTAGATCGATGGAAATGAAAATCAGGGCGGTCCAGAAACATGCCTGCTCTGCTTATATACGAGTCATTCCGATTCAAGGCTAATCATGGACATGATTCTGAGAAAGACTCGGCTCATGATGAAGTAGCCTCATATGAGGCAGCTTCCCGCTCCTCTGTGGTGAACCACGCTCCCCATGCCCAAGCTGATAGTTTGAAATCAGCTTAATCACTTGCAAATATTATGCTGCTATTGGCAACAATGGACATGATGGTTTATCCGAAATGATTCATTGCAGGTCAAAAATAGCAAGTGGATTAAGCCCCAACCTAAGTGGACCGGCTGGCCTGATCAAACATCATTTGTTTTTGATTGAACAGAAAAAAAAATGTTTGCCCCTTTTCATTTGTGATGCTTATCAATTATGTGTTCACTTAGGGTGTTCAGAAGGGATTGACTTACTTTTGACAAACCCATTAACCATCAAGGCTAACATTCATTTCATTTCAGCATATTCTTTATCTTCTACTGTCCTTACTGCTTAGTTGTGTTTTTATATTATATACTTTAATTACTCTTCTGCTGTTAAAGAATGTGTTTGTCTTGTATGTATGCTGCTGAGACCTTGAATTTCCCCTGGGGATCAATAAAGTATCTATCTATCTATCTTTCTATCTATCTATCTATCTACAGTATCTACCTTCAAAGCTGAACTCTCTGCTTTTGTTCCACTAAATGTAGATAGATTATTTATACAATTTGCTATTTTATATATTTGTAGCATGCACACTTTAGATATTGGGGCTTAGGTGATAGCAAGACTGTGAAGGCCTCTCTGGAGACTTCAGATCAGTGCGAACAAGCTGAGAGTCACCCTGCCTGAGCACTGGGGGACTCTCTGAAAAGAGGGGGTCAGACTCTTGGCTGCTGCGGCAGTCCTTTTAGTGCCCCTAGGGAGAAGTCAGCGGTTCTTCATGACCGCTGTGCACAGCCCTGCTTCCTAAATGGAAAGCTGCACGCTGGAGCCGAATGGCACACTAGCACTCAGCCGCCGTACGGATGGTGTAATTATGGCTAAAGAGCTAAAGCAAGAAGGCAGCAGAGGCGCTGATTGAACCGAGTCCAGTCCCTGACTCTGTCACAGTCTATGGGATCCACACCATGGAGGCAAACCCGCAATGTCAAACAGTGGCTACAGGGAGAAAAAAAGTTCTGTTAAACATCTCAAAAGTACAGAGTAGCTGGGGGTAATGATTTCCTGCATAAAATGCAATGCAATACAATGTGTAAGTGATCAGATTTTATTATTGGTAAATGATTGTTGCTCGTGTCAGATTCGGAATGGGGTAAGGCTGGTCGATTGTGGAATTCGAAGGCAGGTGGAAAATAACCATGACCTTTGGTGATCTTGGAAGTTTATACAACAGCCACTAAGGCCTTCATTACACTAAACAGGAGGTGTCCCCACCAGTCCCCACTGTGAATTATTCCTGAGTTAGTGAGCAAGGCCCTTGTAATTAGACAGCAATTTGTTAGAAAGGAGGGGGGAAGCGTGCTGACTCCTGGCCCTTGCATGGTACAGCTAAGTGTGGAGCAGTGACCCAAATCAAGTGAGTGAGGGAAAAGGTCACCTGGAATGTGAGTGAGAGATTTCCCCTGATGTATAGAGGGGCCAGTGCATAGTGACCAGCATGACATCTCATTGCTTCAATTCATGTATGATGAGGACAAAGATTATTGTGGATCTGTGTCCAAGCAATTATGTGACCACAATGAGGATCAAACGTCTGATGCATCCAGTGACGACACGTTATGTGTAAACGGTGCAGCTTTTCTTTTCTCCATCCACACAACAATTTAAATTTACCAAATTCAGCAAATGACCTGAATACCTCCTTGAGCACAGTGACAGTCATGTGTAAAATCATTGGTGACCGCTGTGTTTTGGATACACTAGTACACATAGTTCTTTCAAAACACATCATATGACAGAAGTATTCAACGAGGCTGAATTCCCAGGAAGTTTGCACTGCATGCCAAAACAAGACTGTTGGTCTGATTGACTTGCCGAAGGTTGCAAAATTGTTCCAATGACATGGTAGCCCAATGTCCCAGAGAGTGATCTCGAAAAGGGATTTCAGTTTGACTTTAGAATAGTGCTAAAGAAGACTGTAGAATAAGACTACATGCTGATTGATGACATGCCAAGAATGACCTTTAAAGTGTTAGAATGGTGATCATATTGGTTTGTTTACATCTTTAAAAAACTCAGTGTCATTACTAATTAAACTAATAACAAGTTAGAAAAATAGGCAATACTGCATAAATATCCTACAGAAATAAGCATAAAGCCTGTATAGGTCTTCTGTGTGTTGACTAGCACATTGAAGCATTGTTGTTATTATCACATGTGCAAAACCAGCATAAAGGGGTCAAGTTATGTCATCCGACATTGTAAAAGTCTCAAACATAACATCCAGCTAGGGTCATCACAATTATCAAGCAGTGTCCATTTACTTTAGAGGGGCCTGCAGATCTATATATAGAGCACAGTTTTCTTATGCCTATTCAGAAAACTTTGACTAATCTCTGTTACATAACATGCAATAGACGAGGCTCTGCAAACCAGTGTGAAAATATTTACTCTATGTCCACCATGCACGTGAATGCACTAACGCTATGTGCAAGGAAAACACAGCTTTGCGTGACCAGAGCCCTGTGTACAGTCCAACTGATGCATAGATTGAGGACAGCTCTCAATGGAAAGGTCATCCACATGTCTTTCTAAGTTTAGCCAGCTCTCTGTTGCCTTTCCACTAAAATAACAACCAACACATAAGGGAAGCATAGGCTTTGGACAGAGGTTTAAGTGCCACTGAATGCATGAATGTCCACACTGACTAATGCACACATGGCATCTGATCTAGGTCCACTGCTTGCTTTTCACTTTGAAACTTCTGCATATTTTCTTTCACCTCCAGGTCCACTTTCTCTTATTTTGTCTGCTTTTCTATCATGGAAACTACTCACATCTAGCCCAGCACAAAATGTGCTAATAAAATCAAGGCACGTTTGTAAGCTAAATGTGCCGTGTCTTGATCACATTACTGAGCATAAATAGACACTGTGGATATATTTCACAGTCACACCTGACCTGGGTGCAGATGATAATTACAGAGAGGGGTGAGAGCTACTGTAGCTGCTCACCGACTCCTGCTCCCGCACATTCAGGGCTTTCTTTCTCACACCAGCTTGCTCATTAGGCAGACCGTTTTTCTTCACAATGGTTTGTCACGTTCAAACCAAACTCTGGGCTGCCTCAAGCCAGTGCAAATTGCATCAGCACCAACTTTTTTAATCACACAAATCTATCCATAGGGACACGGCTAGGCCTGAGCTGAATGGTTGCCTGGGAGGAGACATCTTTGTCCTGGACTGAGAGCAGCATTACAGCCCCCCACCCCAGCCCACCCCCATCTGATAGCTCTGTTGCCTCTGGCGACAGCTCTGTACATTGGCAGTGCTGCTGTATAAGGCACGTTTTCAGGAGGAGGAAAAAAAAAGGCACAAGGAAAAAAAATGAAAAAAGACACAACCGTGCCATCTGCGGAGCAAGAGACTGAGTTAAAAATAGACATAAATACAAACCGGCTAAAAATAGCAGCAGAGAAAAGCCCACACTCACCTCTGGGTTTGAAGCACAACAAAAACACGTTCTTCATCACTAAAGAGAAATCGTAGCCACGCATGGCACAATTCCAATTCATCCACTTGATGACCTTGGCTTTTAGGGAAGGACTGCACAATCTATAACGTGATCAGCTTGGGAAACTATCCAGAGAGAAACCAAATGCAAAAACAGTGAATACAATCCAGCATGCATTTCATGGGCATAGATAATGAAGGCATCAGTCACATGCATTGCATTGCATTGCATTCCACACACACACACACACACCACACACACACACACACACACACACACAACACACACACACACACACACACACACACACACACACACACACACACACACACACACACACACACACACACACACACACACACACACACACACACACACACACACACACACACACACACACACACACACACACAAACACACACACACACACACACACCATCTCTCTCTCTCTCACACACACACACACACACACACACACACACAAATGCATGCACGCACATACACAAAAGCTTACATGTAAGAGAATCCTAACTGACAATGTTATAGCTAAAAGCCCATATTGCAGCACATCAACCTCAGTCTAATAGTCTAATACTGTTAATAGTCATGGCTCATGCATGAGGGAAGAAACCCGTCTTTATAATTCATTTGCTCTGGACCACTTCTGCTCTCCCTCACGCTTCAAGCTGCTTCATAGCTACTTAATTTCTCCCAGTCACCTCAGGGCTCCGAGGCTGAGGCACGATCCTGACCTGTCTCAGACGGGTGAGGGAGGGAGAGCAGAAGGAGCAGAAGAAGGAGGAGGAGAGGCGTGTGTTTGGAGGAGAAAAATCACTCTCAAATTGTGTTTAGGAAACATGGCTTCTATCTGAAGCTCATCCACCCCTTTCGGCATCTGGAGAGCTCATCAGTGGCACAGCAGATGAGGCGCTTTGGGAGAGAGAGACGCGCGGCGCATTCCTCTGCCCTCCTCTGTTTGCCTTATTACCTCAGCGGGACGCTCATGTTAGCAATTAGCTGTCTGATGCCCGATTCCTGTAAATTAGCGAAGAATAACAAAGAAGGCTTTGTGTTTACCATTCAACGATCTGTGAAATAGAAAAGCAATTGAGCCTGGTCTGTGGTCCAGTCACGGCAGCACGCAAGACTTTCAGGCACTCCAAATGTGTGTGTGTGCGTGTGTGTGTGTGCGTGTGTGTTTGTGTAAGGGTGGGTGAGTTGGTGTCTGTGCACATGGATGTGAGTGTGAGATGGCTTCAACCTGTGCAGTCGAAACTGGGATGCAGATCAAAAGACCTCGCGGTCCATGCATAAAGCGTGTCAATGCTAACCTTTGATTTCCACCAGGGTTCATAGAAGCTCCACACTTCCTTAGACCGTCTGGAGAGTGAGACAGAGAAAGAGAGACAGAGAGAGAGAGAGAGAGAGAGAGAAACAAAGAGAAAGAGAAAGACAGCAAATACCATCAGTCTCTGTCATGAAATAATCTCTTCCATTACAATGCTGTTAATGTCAGCCATTGGAATTTTGACATACACCGCTGCCATTTTAGGCCATATTAATTATCTCCCAACATTTGATTTAGCAGCCTGCTCCCATCAACAGCAACGTCTTTACTGTTAGTGCCCCCTCGGTGGGGATGATGGATTTTAAATGGCGGCAAAGACTTCCTCCCTGAGGCGGATGCCAACGCTTGAGCAGAAATGATTAAGAGACTTTGGGGAGAGGTGCCCAGCTGAACCCTCCGCTGCCCTGTGTTCTTTGCACGTGCCATGAGAGCGGCTTCCTTTACTTTATTTACTTGTGTGAGTGAGTTGTGAGGTGGTGTTTCCAATCGCTTATGCATCATACACACACACACACACACACACACACACAGACACAGAGGAGATGAGAGGCTGTAGCTCAGTACACTAGGGCATGGGTTCCTAAAGTGGGGTCGGGGACTGGGGGTGCGAGGGACGCTGAGGGTGGGTCATGAAAATGATTTCCATAAATCAAATACATTTTGGAAAAATAAAAGAGCTGTCACTTGACAGACAGATTTTAATTCGCTTGCTGAGTTTTGGATTTCAGTCGAGAGGGAATATCCACAGCTATTGAAGGCCACGATGGACGTACTGACGCCGTTTGGCTCCACATACCTGTGCGAAAAGACTTTCTCTGCAGTGACATATTAAAAACAAATACAGATCGCGTCTAAATGTGGAGGATGATCTCCACAATTAAACCAAGAATGGACTTGCTGTGTTCCATCATTATAGCTTCCATCTCATTATATGAGATTTCACGCTGAACGATAGTTGCCAAAATGTAAATTTGCGCAGCAACAATGTACATATGTTTGCAACAGTTTGTGGATATTACCCTGACTGAGATATTCTTCTGTTAAAATGGAAATTAAAGTAATGTTTCAAAGTTAAGTTTGCACGACAGCAATAATGTGCACTCATGTTACATGGGTATTATTTTTGACTAAGGTATTCTGCTTTTTATCATATAGTAAATTTCTATATGTAAAATCATAACAGACTGCTCTGTTCTTTTTGTTGTCGTTAAGCCCGTGTTTGGATAAGCCTGTAAGATGCGTATGGGGTCGCACATTTTATTTTATTTTTGAGTCACATCCAGGGATAGTGGGGGTCGGCAGTCTCTGGCACGGTTATTTTGGGGGTCGCAGGTTGAAAAGTTTGGGAACCCCTGCACTAGGCCATAAGGTTTTCCATGAATAATTCAAGCTACCCCCCCTCAGACAGCCCCCAAAAGTTTAGAAACATCAGAAAGATAAACCATCAGTTAACTTTGCCTCTGTCTGTATTGCTGGCATGGCAGTATTTTTTCTCAGTCACGTGTACCACGCACTAACCCCCACCCCCACCCACACTATCCCAATTCCAAAAGCTCCACAGGGGGAGTGCTTTACCTCATGAATTGAGGGGGACCCGAGGTGAACACGGTTCTGCTGTTCTCTAAGCCAGCCAAACGGTCGGATACGGTACACCGAAGGGGACAAACAAAAAAAGCTGACAGACAGTCCTTTCCAAAAGCCTCTCAAGCACACACAGGAGGAAAGAGATCAATCGTAACCCATCCTCCTCTGTTGCTTTAAAGAAACAGCCACAGTTTTGAAGGAGACCAGGCACATGCCGGTGACATCTGTCACGTGTGGCGCAGGTGACCTCTGTCTGGTCACGCTAGTCACACTCACACACACACACACACTCACACACACAGGTGAAGTTCGGCACTCTTACCCTGACATTTTGACAACCTTGCCTCGCTATCTGTCCGAGTCCATGCCCTCTTCACTCCCCCCCCCCCCCCTGCAGTGCCCCATCGTAATCTCTGCCATCTCTCCCATGTTTGACCGGGACACTGTTCTTTTTCTCGCGGACATGGCTAGGGAGTTATCAGCCTTCCTCAGCTGTGCAGTGGCCAGACCCAGCTTTATCTCATGGGCACACAGTCCTGACGGCCACAGAGGGTGCCGCCATGCTGTCAGGACAAGAGCTGACCGCCGAGGCAGACCATCACATGTCCGAACTGACGGGCAGTGGGGTGGGCACATGCTGGCTGTCATGCGACTCGGCCGGAGCCTATCCGGGTCGAACTGCAGGGGTGATCCCAGGGGCGGACTGGGACCAAAAATCGGCCCTGGCATATTTGGCCCAAGCGGCCCTCAAATCGGTCGGGCACACCTAATTAAATACAAAATCTTTGCATTACCCTTAAATATGCATATATTTTCAACTGTCATGGAGCACTGAAAGTGATGTAGGCCTCATTGGCTATCACTCTGATCAGAGGTAGCCATGGAGCACATGGTCTCCATATTCAAGTAGGCTATAAAACCAATTATTAAAGAGTTTCTGCTTGAATTCACATCATTTCAAATTATTCAATAGGCTAAATTTAAACTATACAATGCTCAACTGACAGCAGCACCAAACAGTTACTGAAGCCTATGTGTAAGGAGCTAAATTTCCTAGATTGTCGTAGACATTAATCACTGTAGGACAACTGAAATAAACAGGGCTGTTGCTGGAAATATTTTATTCCTTTAGGCTATATACCTACCTACATTGCTGGTACATTTTGGAACAGTATTTCTACATTAACTAATTATCTTTAATGTCTTTCAGTAGCCTATCGTATAGGTCACTGTATATATAGCTTAGTTGGCTTGTGCATGAATATGACTTGATGTTTTGTAGCCTACATTTCCGTCAGTCTACAGTCTTTTAGCCCATCTTTACCATGATAGTCCAGTCGTGATCCCCATAGGCCCAATAGTAAACCCAGAAATGTTGAGTACCCTAAAGTTTTATTGCAGAAATGTCATCTATAGGCCTAGTGGGTGGAATTCAACTTGGTTGCCTAAAGTTTGGGCAATTTGCATAATTAGCATAAATAGGCAATTAAGGCGAGGCAGTACAGGTGAAAAATTTAAATAATAGATATCACCATGAAACTTTCTGAGTTGATTACTTATGTTAAGATGAGAAAAAAAATGTATTGCAAATGTATCCACCGTCTGGATGAGATCCAGGAGGCGGTTATGTTTTGGACAGACAGATTTTAAGAAACTTGGAGGTCTGCACTCGAGTGCTTTTCTAATTTTGCATGGCACACTTTATTTCTTAATCTGTCTGTCCATAGGTCAACACTGCCTCCTTACCAAGTTTCTTAAAGGTTTTCACCAACTCACCCAACCAAGTACACGTGTTTACCTTGGAAAAACAATTTTGAGCCTGGCTTTATCACATCTGCTTTTGTGTGTATGCAAATTAGAGCATTTTAATGAGATAGGGCCTCATTTGCATATGTAAACATTAAAATATAAAAAACATGCAATACATTTTTTTCTCATCTTAACATAAGTAATCAACTCAGAAAGTTTCATGGTGATATCTTTTATTAGGGGTCCGAGCAGCGTAGCTGTAGGACCCCTATTGTTTCTGTACCGTTCATTTTTGGCCAAAATTCTGTAAAAGTCATACTGCAGCCTAAACCGTAACTCCAACACTCTTCAAATTTTCAGGTATGGTTAGTACCCCCCTCTGCCCATAACCCAAAATTTGGGGTACTGCACTCAAAGGTGGCGCTGTTGGAAAAAAAAGTTAATTATGCTAATTTCTCCTTACCAGATTGACCTAGACTCAAAATTCTTTCATAATATTAATCTCTAAACTCAGATGCATCTTTTTGGCCCTGGTCTTATGGTCTAAAAATGTTTACTTTTGACACAATTTCATGGAAAAGCCAAACATTATAAAAAGTTTCACACGCTTCAAAAATAATCAAATCTTCACCAAAATTCTTACAGACAATGTTCAGACCAAGCCTCACAAAAGTTATCAAAATAATCTGGATATGTTGTTCCATTTCAGAGATATAGACCAATAAAGTTCGACCACTCAGCCCATTTCTCCTATATCACCTATATTCCTATATGAGTAATTTTTTTTCCTTGGAGAACAACCATACAACCATCATTATGTGGATACCATTAACAGTGCACATTTTCAGATCTGTACTCTTTTTTATAAAGCCCTTAATTCTATTGTCAAATGTATGCTAGGAATTTTCTTGATTTTGTGTGTTTGCCAACACACAAAATCGTGGAGATTAGTGCACTAGAATACTACTGTTAGAATACTGTTGGGTTGTGGAGGTTAGCACACTAGAATAGGGTATTGTTAGAATACTATTAGGTTGTGGAGGTTAGCACACTATAACGTTACAGCACAGGGTAATCCTAATTTTATGCATCAAATTTATTCCAATCCAACTCAAAAGTTTTGAACCACAAAGTGAATGTTTTATCCAGATCAAAACCAAGAATAGATTATATGATTTAATCCAATTTCAGGATCCTTGTTTCCCTTTGAACAAGCTTTTTTCAAGATTTGATCCAATCCGTTAGCCAAAATCCGATAACCGAAATCCGATCACGTTTCTTTTGAACAATTGGGCCCAAACAATCAAAGCATATGTAAAACTAAAAAGCTATGCTACCTCATGTTTGTTTTGCTCGGACCCCGTAAATCACTGCTTGCGGTTATATTTATTAGGGCCCGAGCACCGAAGGGCGCAAGGCCCTATTGTTTTTGTAAGGATTATTATTATTTTTCACTCTTATCATTGTTATTCCACTTTTTTGCTTTCCTGTTTTTGAGGTGGTTAACATGGTCGAAAACTCTTGAAATTTGGCACACACGTCAGGTGTCACGATCGCAGTTAAGTATTAAGAGCTTGACCCCGGCGTATTCTAGGACTCGCTAGCGCCCCCTTAGGTGACTGATCTCGCGGGTTGGAATATATTTTGAGGTGGTTAACTTAATCGAAAAGTCTTGAAATTTGACACACACATCAGGTGTCACACAAAGCAGCTAGGTACAAAAGCTTGGCCCCGGGCATGGTCCAGGGACTCGCTAGCGCCCCCTTACGCCCCCTTAGGTGACTGATCCCGTGGTGGGCATATACTTTCAACTACACACACCAAATTTGGTAGATGTCTGTATCTCCCCAAGATGAACAACTTTCCTATGTACAATGCATTAGCCACGCCCAACAGGAAGTGAAGTATTTGGGATTTTGTGCAGACTAATATGTGATGAAATATGTGCTGAATTGTGATCCCAAAAGAGGTGCTTCCCATGGGTGAAAACGCATGAAATTTGGCACACACATCAAGTGGTACAGTGAATAGACACGGATAAAAGCTTGTTACCGGGCGTTGCCCAGGAACTTCATAGTGCCCCCTTACGTCACAGTGACTTGTGGTTGGCATATAGTTTTAGATACACACACCAAATTTGTATGGTATGTAACTCCCAAAAACAAACAACTTTTGTATTAACATGCCATTAGCCACGCCCACAGGAAGTGAGGTATTTGAGATTTTGTGCGTTGTGGACATGATCAATTTTAATGTACTCCTCCTTGACGGTTGATCCTGATTCTAAATTGTGAAGCTTTTTTTGATATGTTGTAATTTGACGAAATGGCAAAACTCTGAATTTTAATACCCTTCCACATAAACAATAAATGTGTCTTAATTCACCATGCATGGCTTGAAATGTTTTAAATTTCACAGGTCTTTGAATACCATGGTAGTGATGATATTCACATGCCCATAATGCATATTTGGCATAGTGCCACCACCTGGCAACAGAAAAAATGGCAATTACACTGATGTCACATGATCAATTTTAACATACTCCTCCTAGACGGTTTGTCAGATTCATGTGAAATTTGGCAAATATGATGCCAAGATGTTGCTGATGTTAAATTACGAAGGGATTTTTGATATGTTGTAATATGTCATGATTATAATATCTCACCACATAAACAGGAAATGTGTCATAAAGTCACAGTGCATTGAATGAATGGTCTGAAACTTCTCAGGTTAATAGATATTATGATTATGATGATATTCAGACACCCAATGGGCCTGCCTGGCATAGCGCCACCACCTGGCCAAGTAGGAAATGTGCCAGAAATGGACAATGCCTTAAGTGACTGATCTGAAACTTTATAAAATATTGGATATCATTATTGTGATGATATTCACACATATAATTCATATGCCTAGCATAGCGCCACCATCTGGCCAAACAGGAAATATGCGAGAAATGCTCTATGCTTTGAATGAAAGGTCTGAAACTTCTCAGGTTAATAGATATTATAATTATGATGATATTCAGAGACCCTATGGGCCTGCCTGTCATAGCGCCACCACCTGGCCAAGCAGGAAATGTGCCAGAAATGGACAATGCCTTAAGCGACTGATCTGAAATTTTACAAACATTTGGGATATCATTATTGTGATGATATTCACATGTGTAATTTCCATGCCTACTGTAACATAGCGCCACCATCTGGCCAACCAAAAAGTGTATCAGAAAGGTTCTTTGCCTAAAATGAATGGTCTGAAATTTCTCAGGTTAACATATATTATGATTATATTGACACCCAATGGGCCTGCCTTGCATTGCGCCCCCACATGGCCAAGCAAGTAAATGTGGCAGAAAATAAAATACAAAAACACATAGCACACGCATCAAATATGTACATTTCACAAACGCACCACGTCGGTGCTTTGTTGGATTCCGACATGTCACGGGTTGCGGCCCGCAGGTGCTCGGGCCCGCCATTGCCGATTGCGGCTATATTTGTTATTATAATCACAGCACGGCCTTACTATGTTATCATTACCATTACATTATCGCAATTAATAAGTCATCATAATTATCATCGTCAGCATGGCATGTCACCATTGACGGACTGGGATTAAAAAACGGCCCTGGCATTTTCATCAAACAGCGGCCCACACGGGGACGCGCATGCACGCACATGCATGTGCTCACAACACACATATAACTTCACATGCACGGACATAACACGTTTGTAGCCCCATTGGTGATGAACTCTAACTTTAATATGCATAAAGACTGAACCAAGAACATGGATATATCAATGCACAACTCCAAAAAATGAATGCAATATGAAATATGAAAAAGAATAGCCTAGAATACATGGATTTCTATGTAACGTCACGAAAACATGCATGCGCAAGAGGCAGAAAGCACCATAGAACAGCGCTCTCCATGAAAAGAACAAAATGTTTTTGTGCTGAAAACTGCACCAATTTGAAATCACGATGGTTAGAGAATGTTCAATATGTTCAATATCCCTAAAGGAATGCATGTCTTCGCCAAAAATGACAAAGTACGATGTTAATGCAAATGAACGGCAAACTCTGAAATATAGCCTGAAATGAGACAACAGGGGACCAGGGGTATATAAAAAAATACGATTGTAGCTTACAGCAGCCGACTATTTAAGTCAAGTTTATAACGTTGTGGCACCAAGCGTCTTCTGCCCCACGGCTGCGCGCAAATGTAGTTTTGTTGATAAACGGGAAACCCATCAGAGCAGCCGCTCCACAAACATGTCTTAATTAACGTCATGCAGTTAACAAGGTGCAAAGGAGCTTGCTCTTCGCCGCAACCCTGTCTATCACGTCATCAGCATCCAAGTTCATTATAGGACCTCTTTCTCTGTCGCCATCAGCATAAAGGCCTCCAAATTATCCTGTGACAATCGTGTCCTTAAATTCTTGATGAATTTAAGAGTGGAAAAACTCCGTTTGCATGCCACTTGAGCAGGGACGGATTAAACAAATATGGGCCCCTGTGCACAATATCAAAAAGCCCCCCCCCCTCCCCTGAGGCGACGCGCGTTTTGCGCATGCATGCGATGCAAGTGACGTGCGCGTGCAGCCAGCGCTTCTCTCTTTGCTGTGGCTGTGCAGGCTGGTGCACAATTTCACACAATGATAATGTAGTACATTATGTCATATATTATAACTCAGGCCCACACAGAAATGAATTCCAGCAGCTGTTTTTATTATTAGGCTGTAATCTCCCTTTGCTGGCCAAACAGTCTACAGCAACATTTTTCACTAAACGGACCGGACAACAGTTGTCATATTTCTGACAGACCGGTAGCAGGGACGTTGATAGTATTTTGTGAGAGGTGGTGCTGATCATATTACGGGGGGTTTGGTGGTGTCTCCCCGGGAAAATTTCGAAATTCTGGCTGTTAAATATACCCTTTTAACACAGTTTGACACCATTCAGTTGTGCCGCAAATTAACAGACAGAAGCACCGGGCATAATCTAGCCTAAATTCATGGCAATTTTTTCTTTTAAATCCGAGGGCCCCCAATGGCTGAGGGCCCCTGTGCAAGTGCACACTTGGCACAAGCCATGATCCGTCCCTGCACTTGAGTACATGACAGTGTTAGTAGGAATTCTTTGCTAACCATATATAGTTGTAGGCAGTGGCGTCATGCCCATTGAAGTTAAGGGGGCACGTGCCCCCTCGGATTTTTCGTCCCTGATATTTTTTTTGATCATAACTTTGTTCCTATTATGCTCCATAATAAGCCAGAGCCTATAACGACTCAGATGTATTCTTCTAGATGTGTAATAAACCGTAGCAAAATAGCTGAAAACCAGTCAACAGCCCTTTTCCTAAAATTGGTGTCTGTGTATGTTCCCGTAACAACTCACACGTGCATTGAGCTCGCAATGTTTTGCTTGTGTTAAACTGTTACAGTTTAGTAGGCTACAGTTTGAACAGTTGAACTGTTACAGTTACAGTTTAAACAGATACAGTCAATGGTGTTGAAGTGGTAAGTAGTCTAGCTAAGCAATACAAAGTAGTGGAATTATTTGTAGTTGACCAGGAAATTTTGACTTGATGATCAAATAGTTAGAACTATAGATTTGATGTTGGCCGCGAATTCAGAGCATTACGTTAAGGTTAGCCTACATGGTGTCAGTATAACGTAGCCTAGGCTACTCTTACAAATATTACAAATATTTGGCAAAGTCTCCTGGTTCAATTGTTTCCAGTTTCATAAACGAGGGTGTTAGATTTGCAGTGACTACAAAATCCAACCTAATAACATTAGGCCTACCAAGGCATTGCGTTGGGTGTTTCTCCACATGTTCTCTTCACGTATCTGGCTGCTAATCCATGTAATGAAAAGGGATAGGCTACCCGTTCAAAAGGAGGCTTAAAGTTGTTTTATATTGGATCGCTATGACCGTGATGTAGAGGGCAAGAAAGTATAGGCTAATAGTCTCTCTCGTGCTCATAACTTAGGTTATTATCAGGTAACTTGCTCATGATTTGCAGATAGCAACTTACAAATGAGGTAGCCTATCACTTGCCATAATGGTCCTGAAAAATATATTACTAGTAAAATATTCAAATAAGGGTTAACCTTACTCAGCACTGAAACCTGTCAAACTTCTTTCAAAGTCCTTCATCACATGAATTAAGATTAAAATAATTTAATTTCTGAGCACCACAAAGTCAGACCTCAGCAACTTTTTTAATGTAAGATTGTTCTTACAGTAGGTCACATATCAATCAAATCATTACAACTAGCAATGATACTGCTTTTAAAATCATGTGTAGTAGGCCTAAGTGTGTGTCTAAACATGCTTTAATGAGCTGAATTTGAGCTTACAATTCTTTCACCAACCTATGTGTTTTACATTAACTTACAAAATAGATACTTTAGCTTAGTCCTCAGATAGAGGATGGTTGCTGCTTGCTGTTTCTGTCCCTCCCAAACTGCATTGAAATGGTATGTTTAGCAGCCAGAATGTCAAATCTCCTGGGGGAGAAATCCCCTCTAACACGACCCCCATAGACATAATATACATAGACGCCGCATTGGCTGCTGGAAACAAGAAATGCGGCCGCCATCTTGGACCGGTCATACTCCTCGTTGTGTTGCAGCAGAAGACAGAAGATGACAGCACTGTGCAGCATGTTCCTTCTCAAATCGGCGGACCATATTCGGGGGATTTACTTTTCACAAGTAAGATTTAACATAACCGTACTATTGGTTGTATTTTGTGAATAGAATATTACCAGAGAGCTGAGAAGGAGCAATCTTTGATATTACTGTATGAAAATCGTAGCCATCTAGCTAGGCTATGTTTACTCGGTGTTCACCGCTATGAACTGAGACTTGATAAGTCATATTCCATA
Organism: Alosa alosa; assembly: GCF_017589495.1. Classification (NCBI taxonomy): domain Eukaryota; kingdom Metazoa; phylum Chordata; class Actinopteri; order Clupeiformes; family Clupeidae; genus Alosa; species Alosa alosa. Next base: position 27,668,511 of record NC_063207.1, read on the forward strand.
ACACTGACTTAGATTACAACTGACACAAGAAGGCTATTGTAGAAATAAATCATACTAGATTTGGCGGTGAATTTTACACAAGTGGCACAGACTAGCCTATTGGGCAATTGCTAGCTGCTACTTGTAGCCTAAGTGTGTTGGTGGTGGCCTCACTATTTCCTGAATAAAGTAACTTTTCAATAGCTCAACTTCTTTATTTATCAAGTAGCTTAGCCAGACAAGCTACACTTTTCTTGTCATGTGAAATTAGCACAATTTAAAGTAGCTTCCTATGTAGTGAACTAGCCTACTGCTGTGTTTGTGTTAGGCTACTAATACATTTGACTGGGTGGTAGTTTTGTGTAGCGTTTTATTCATGGCAGAGTAACTGATAGTTTAGCTCACTAAAATTTCGAAGTAGCTTGCCCAACACTGTATTATTCACATGTCATTTACCCTAACAAGAATAAGATGCCTCTCAAATTCCTTTTCATTCATTTATTTATTATTTTGTATCTCTCCAGAACAACTGCCTTGTTCAAGAAGAGAATGAACTGAACGGTCTCCTCACACCCCTGGAACTGAGGAAGGTGCAGCTCTTCATTGCAGTACTGCAGGGCATCTGCTACACTGTGACTGAATGTTTGATTTATGAGCTCCACCTTCATCACCTGCATTCGCCACTCTGTGTCCCATTTTCCCATCGTCTGGTTGACTCAGTCCTCTTTTATGGAGTTTACCCAGTTTACTATGCCATCTTATTTGCCCACCTGCTGTCTGAAGCACTTTTGTTCTCAGCCAAAGTGTACCCAAGCAATTTTAGCAAGGTGGGAACATACAAAATGACATGCACCAGTTGTTGAAATCATAGAACCAACTGCATGACGGTAACTCTGTCTCACTGAGCCTGTGAAGACACTCCCTGATTATTTACTGATTGCAATGAACGGGTTGATCTTAGCAGTTTCTAAAATGTTTCTTAATTCCTTTTATTTAATCTCTTCATTGGGGCTGGAACCTTTCTGTGAACTGTAAATAACAGATGCTGTTGATGAACCCATTGACACTGTACAAGTGACAAGTCACCTTTTGTCTTGAATTGATGAACTGTTACACTTACTATGCCAAACCAATGTCTGTTTTTTAAGGATCAGAAACAAACCTACAAACTTGCACTTTACAATATTTATGGAACTTGTCTAACAAAATGCTGTTGATATTGAACCCAGTTACTCCATTTCCTTTATGCCACACCAATGTCTGTTCATCACTTTATTTTTGATGGCACTGAACTGAAAATGTTAATGGATTTTTTTTTTTCTGTAAATTTAACTCATTAAAACTTGTATCAAACCAGTTTTTGTCTATGCTGTCAAAAGTGGATTAGTTATGTTCCCAGTTTTATATTGGATGTCCTCACTTTATAATATATCATATATCAGAATATTCTATTACTGTTAAGCCCACTATGAATATTAAAATACACACAACCATGTTTCCTGTATCATACAGCTTTTCTACTGGGAGGTTTACAACTTATTCTGAGTCAATTTACCCAAGTTTGTCACTAAACCACATAGGCCTACTTGGAATACCCCTCAGATGTCTGAATGGCACTGATCTCACTTAAATGTTTATGGAACCTTTCTGTGGACTGTGAATAATGCTGTTGATGGAACTTTTCTGTCAACTGTGAACTATATTTAACTCATTAAACTTGTATCAAACTAGTTTTGTCTATGCTGTCAAACATGGATTATGTTCCCAGTTTTAATATCGGACGTCAGGTCACTTTATATCATATATCAGAATATTCTATTACTGTTAAACCCACTATGAATATTAAAATACGCTAAATCATGTGTCCTGTATCATAGCTACATGTATGACCTTTGCAGCAAAAAAACGCGTGAGAATCTGTTCGGTATTCAGTGAGATATGATTAATTAAGTGCTGACAGCTCATCTCACCGCCAAACAGAATACACTGAGTGGAGTGGATGACCGGTCCAAGATGGCGGCTCCAAATCTCGTCAGCGCTAGTAAGGAGTAGCGGTCGATGCGGCGTCTATGTATATTATGTCTATGACCCCCCCCGAAAACTTTGCCTCATTGTGCCCCCTCTGAATTTTGCCTTGCATGACGCCCCTGGTTGTAGGCACAGGTAAAGAGGTTTAACTGCTGGAGAAGGAAATAGCAACAGATTGCACAATTCTTGCAGGTAGCACATTTCTTGCTCACCAGGTTTATTTTTGTATCTTCCTATATCTCCGCGGCATCATCAAAGTCCGACGCTTTGACTGTATAGGCCTACTCGTTTAGAGGAGACTTTTTCAGGCTGTCCCAGTGCGTGGCGAGATGTGTCAATTTAGCCTACCTGCTCCACCACTGAGTTCTTATCATGTAGCCTCAATTAGGCTCCACCACTTTCTCACTGTCCCTCTGCTCTGTATGCTTGCTTACATCCTCGTTCAAACTCAACGAACTTCAACATGTTGCTGACATATGCTAGCCTACTTGCAATATTGTATTTTTGAAACTTCTACATTGGTGTTACTTTTTCACTATTGTCACTACCGGCACCCGCCACAATTTCGTGTAGGCAACTTCGATTAACTTTTGATGCGCTCACAGAATCCTGGCTCTGAGCCAAAATGCGAGGGGTGGGGCCTGACGTGAGCTGTTATTGGATCAGTCGAGTGTCAATATGGAAATGTAACCAATGGGCCGCTGATTGTCCTTCCTTTGGGCCAATCGTTGGCCAATTTTTTTAAATTATATAGGCCTATAGCCTATTCTATCGGCCCAAAAGGTGCATCGGCCCACAGGGAAAATGCCCGGTATGCCAGATGGCCAGTCCGCCCATGGGTGATCCTCACAAGGCTGTCAGTCAGCTAAAGGATGACCGGATGAAGGACCCAGGAGCCAGAACACAAGTGGTCCAACACACGTGGCGAGTCTTCACAAACAAATCAAATACTGGATTATTCAACTCATACAGTTGGTTAATCTTACCATTCATCGGGTGTAAACACTATTTGGGTTTAACGATGAAGTGGTGCATGTAGAGCATGATGATGATGATGATAATGATGATGATGATGATGATGATGGTGGTGATGATGATGGTGGTGGTGATAAAGAAGATAAGATAAGTGAAAACCGGTGGTTTAGTGAACCGTTTAGAAAACCGGTGGCCTAGTGGTTTCATTCCCATCGGAGAGCAGTTTATGTGTCAAATCCAGAGTTTTCAAAAAAAAAAAAATGAAACCATATCAGTAAACTTATCAACAACATCAGACATCCCTAGTCATTGCGTTGGGAACAAAACCATTAGGGTGTGATGAGATTACTTTCCCTCCCTATGTAGCAAGGATGATGATGAAGATGGTGATGAAGATGACAGAGATAATGTTGAGAATGATGAAGATGACCAAGATTAAAAAAAAAATTGTGAAGCGACCTTAAGTGTCTTGAAAGGTGCTTTATAAATAAAATGCATCATCACTAATGTATTATCACAATCACTAAAGGAAAATGTTGCTGATCAAGGGGAGAATCTAAAAGACACACATGAAAACACACGGGCACGAAAACACATACACACGCAGACGCACACACACACACAGACACACACACACACACACACACACGGCTCATCTTAAATACACCACCTACTTTTCTCCCACTTACTGTATGCACACACTGTGCCATTATTCAGTGCTGTCTTGGGAGCTGCTGCTGGTTCAGTTGGCAGCCGTCCCAGCCAGGCAAGGTAAGATGTTGCCCAGTGTTTAAATTAATTGAATATTTCACAGCTTCATTACTATGGTGAGGTGACCTCTATTTTTAGACTGGATTGATGCCTTGGCTCAGCATCACTCACATCTCTGCAGATCCTGCTGACTCTCAGCGCAGCGCAGGGAAGGCATAATAAGGAGTCCTGAAATAAAATATCAATGAGGAGACCCACAGAAAACAGAGAGAGAGAGTGAGGGAGGGAGAGAGAGAGAGAGTGAAAGAGAGCTAAGCAGTAGAAAGGTGCAGCTGTGGCTGTCGCCGCTGTTCCCTTTCTGTGAATGGAATGTAAATAGGCTGTTTAAGGAATATACCTACTCAGCCAAACCCACACTCTCAGGCACACACGTTCACAACACACTCACACATCCTTGAGCTCAGCTCTTCCATATGCCCCAGGGCACGTGAGAAAGGGGATGCTTCAGAAGCCAGTAAGCTAAGAGGCAGCAGACTTCAACCGAATATCTGAGACACCAAAGGAATGAAAATAAACCGTGAAGACAGAAAAGAAAAGAGAAAAAAACATGTTAGTGTAGACCGAGTGAGGTTGAGTGTTAGAAAGCCACTTCAACATTGTTGATAAATTACACTTAAAAGACTTCTTAAAATGATGAGTGGAATAGACCTTGTGTTGACACCCCAATCCAAACAAGCTTTTGTTATGCTAGCTTTGAGGCCAGAGGTCAACCAAACATCATCCCTAAGTTTTTTCGCCGTGCTGAGTGAAGTATGGCGTCCAACTGCTCTCGTTTTGTGATTAAAAATACACGCCGATGCACCCAGGTAACATGGAAGTGGAAAGCTTTTTAGAAAACTCACCAGGCCAGATTCACCAACGATGAGAACATTCATTTCTCCTGACATCTCTAGCTCATACGGACATTTCAAAAGTGACAGCCATGTCAGCCAGCTTCCTGCCTCCCCCATGCCCCCAACATGCTCTTTTCAGCCTCTCATATCAGAGTCAACAGGAAGCCTTCATTAAATCACTCCTAAATGAAACCCCCGCTAACATGGAAGTGCATGAGTGAGGATGCTGGAACGGTAAACCGGAGTCATGGCTGAGTGGAGATGGGTGTGTGAGAGAAGCAGTTTGAGCTACTGTGCTGGTTCTCCAAAAACGCTACTCTGTGAGCCACTTCAAAAAGGTCATTTTGAAGTGGTCCGTCCTGGTGAAACCAAAATGCATAGATGTGTGTGGAGACTATTTAAACCTACCCTGTGTAACATACAATTTATAGCTTTTTTGTTTAACTGTGAATTGAAGACTTCAACCACCTCTTAGTCTCCTCTTTTCTGTATTCTGTTTTTTCTTCCTCTTTAACAATCCAGTGAGACACTATAATCACTGTGCAAATACTGTTTTTCTATGTGCATCTATTTTGAACAAACCTATATTGAAGAGATAGATCATTTGATTTGTGAGGCTTGCAGTTACAGTGAGATGTGGTTTTGATGCTTACAGCTTTATGAGTTCCAGCTGGCCTGAGGTATCTTATCGTAGGCCAAGCAGACTGGTCTGACAATGTCTGCTCACCACAGACAAACAACAAACAGAAAGAACAAGCCACCATAAAAAGCAAATAAATATTTAACTGTTCTTTAAAATTTTTGTTTGGCTGGATTCTCGTAAGTGATGTCTAGACCAGCACCTTAAAGGTATCAGCTCTGTTCCACACAATTGTGTTAATCAAGGGATGCCCAACACCTTAATTGCTTTTAGTATTAGGCCTACTTGTGGGATAATACAGAAGTCTAGCCTGACGTAGCCATACTTCGTATTTTATTCAGAATTTGAGTCTGGAACTGAAGCATTGGGGCGTGATTATGGGTTGTGTGTTTCAACCATTACAGGGGGTAAAATGCCTCTGCACACAATTGGATAGACCTAACCAATCAGAGCAACAAAATAGCTTACGTGAATTCTGCAGAACACTGTCAGAACATCCTTCTTCTCGACAAATGGCTTGTCCCTGTTTTCTGTTCATTTTTTAAAGTTATGGTGCCAGCAATATCTTGTACAACAGACACGTTAGCGATATAAACATGTAGCTTCTCTAACGACAAGCTTTTTGCTGTAAACAAAACAAACCTCTTCTCTTCTCACTCTCTCTAACTCTCTCTCTTCTCCCTCCTACCTCTTCTCTCCCTCCCTCTCTCTCTCTCAACTCTCCCTCCTACCTCTTCTCTCCCTCCTCTCTCTCTCTTCTTCTCTCCCTCTTCTCTCCCTCCCTCTCTCTCTCTCAACTCTCCCTCCTACCTCTTCTCTCCTCCCTCTCCTCTCTCTCTTCTCTCCTCCTTGACCCTCTCCTCCTCTCCTCAGCTCTCCTCCTGCCTCTTCTCTCCTCTCTCTCCTCTCTTCTCCCTCCTGCCTCTTCTCTCCCCCTCTCTCTCTCTCTTCTCTCCCTCCTACCTCTTCTCTCCCTCCCTCTCTCTCTCTCAACTCTCCCTCCTACCTCTTCTCTCCCTCTCTCTCTCTCCTCTCCCTCCTACCTCTTCTCTCCCCCTCTCTCTCTCTCTCTTCTCCCTCCTACCTCTTCTCTCCCTCCCTCTCTCTCTCTCTTCTCTCTCTCCCTCTCTCTCTCTCTTCTCTCCCTCCTACCTCTTCTCTGTCTTGACGTTCAGCTCCCTCTTCTTTCCCTTTCTCTCTCAACTCTCCCTCTCTTGCCTTTTCTCTCTATAGTATAACACTATAGTACCATTGATATGCTTATTAATACTAACCATCATGACAATAATACTAACCCACTCTACAGTATATCTCTCTTTCTTTCCCCTTACCTCACTTGTGAGGTAAACCATTACCAGTCATCAGCCATCCTTGTGTTTGGCCCTCAACGCACCTGAAGTCCCATCCCTATGACTGCCCTAGCATCGCCTGTTGCTGTCCCCTTGCCCGGACTCCTGGCCCGCGCAATCTAGTGACCCACTACTTGCCCTACGACAACTCCTAATCCCTATGAGCAATTAATTCCCTACACTGGACTATTTGAACTTTCTGACACTAAATAGGATTCATGCATTATCATACTGGATATGTAACCATCATTCCTCTTTGTAACATACCTCAGTTGGCTTTAAACACCATGTTCTATTCTCTACACCTATAACTAAACTTTCATTTATCATGTATACAGACCTTACTACCCTGTAACTGACCCTAGGCAGATGGGTCAGGCCCTTGAGTCGTGGATCTGCTTGAGGTTTCTTCCTATACTGTATGTATCTCCAGTTTTTCCTCACCCCTGTTACTTATGGGCTCTCTCTGAATGTTTTAACACTGTATAGCGCCTTGAGACCTGTAATGATTTGGCGCTCTATAAGTGAAATAAAATAAAATTCAAATGAAATTCAAATTCAATCAAAGCGCGCTCAGGTCATGTGAATGAAGAGGCACCTTGCTCATCTGTCCATCATTGTATAAAGCCCGCCCGGACGATTCTATTGGTCTCCACAGTTCTCAAGCTTTCATAGAGGCTTGTCAATGGAACAAGTCCAGACCGAACTTCCCAACCTCAAATGTTGTGAGCGGCTAAGTTCGGGCTTTCTTTCCAGGCTAACAAAAGTCATGAAAAGAAGCACAACATTGGGAAGGTCTATTCAAAGTCAGGGAAACTTAGTGTTATAGACTGACTGTTAGTTAGACTGAAGTGGGGTGAGCAGGGAGAGAAAGAGGACATGCAGAGCAAAGGTGACCCAGCGGTAAGTATGAGAACCCCTTACACTGCGTTAATGTGAAGGCACAGACTTGTGTTGTATTGGACTGGTGTTAACATGCCTGTTTGAGAGGCTTTTTGAAACAAACACCAGAGGTGGTCCTTTCGATGGTGCTTTGAGAAGGTGGCGTCAAGGAGTTCTCCTCTGTTCATGCCCGGTCATCAAAGTGAATAAGTTGTGTGCGGTATTGATTCCCCCAGCCCTGGCATGTCATACGCTGGCACAGACACAGGGCGCATGAACCAGCTCTGCACTCCAGTGTAAGTGATCGTCCCTCTCCCGGGACGCTTTGGGTGGGCTTCAAGGAGACGTCCCACTGAGTTTTTCTGTCTTAATTTAGCTCATCCTCTTCCTATCCCCCAATCTGAACAGCGGGGCCCACATCTCTGCATGATAAAAATAGCAGACAAAAGGAAAGTCAGGACAAGGAAAAAGTTCCAGCTTCTAAGCAAAACAAAGAAGTGTGGTTGTTTGTGGGCTTTGTTATGATGGGAACTGTGACCGCTTGTACCCAAATAAACTAGAACAGCATGAATACAGGAGTTGTTGTAATGCTGAAGTAAACAAGTGCTACATCTGTGCTTTTTTGCCTCTTGATTACTCAACCTGGTTGCCTTGGGGAACAGAGATTTCTCTTACCAGCTCTATAGCCAGATCCTAGCTGCACCAATTAAATTACAATACAATTCAATAAAGTGGTAGTGCAAGGGGAAAAAACCCCAAAAGAAAGCGTGAGCTTCCATGGGATATGGAAACTACTGTTTACATTGTGACTGTCGTTTTGCGGCAAGCACTACTAAGCGAGGGGTGCCCTGGCAACCATATTACCAAGGATGGAAAGCTGGTCTTATCTAATGTGGCCGTGCCAATAACAGCAGGCTGGATTTGATATAGTGCCGTGATTGCATTTCGTAACGTCCCTGTGTGAAGTCAAAGTGGAGGACCCTCTTATTTTTTGGAACAATTGACAGCCAATTGGGCAGCTGTTGCGGAGCAGAAAGGCCATTCATCAAAGCCATGCTTCATCCACTGCCCAACAAACCTCAGTTTGGGTCTGTGGTTGTAAGACAGGATTATGAAGTATGTGTTCTTGATTGTTATTCTGAACCATCTCAGCTGTATTTACAGTGCAGTAGACAGTATGCAGTGCACTCTGGGTACATTGCCCCCTCAGCAGAAACAAAATGGCAGTTTTGAGAGGTATATTTCTAATCCCCATTTAATTTCCTGAATGTAAGAATGCAAATGCTTTTTTTGCACAAGAGTTGGCATTTTTTAAAGCATTAGACAACATTGTGAAATGCATTGCAAAGTCATCAACATTTAATGGAAGTCTAGACACTCACTGTGTCTAGCACAGTGTGCTTTGCTCGATGGTGTTTAACCCACCGTCGACTTCAAGGCAAGCGCTGCAACCGTCGACTTCAAGGCACCTCACCCTAGTGCCTTCCATGGAGCGCTGCCTGGAAGACGACGTTGGGGGCTTAAAACACCATCGTGCGAGTGGCTCCAGGTTTACACATGACTCAGCAGTCTTGTCACTTTATTGCAGAGTGCTGGGTTAGATTTCAAAAAATGTAGTATGCTACAAAAAAAATAGATTAGGTCAAGTGCATATCTCAATTGGACAGTAATGTTTGGCACACAAGAAACAACCCCTGACTCAAATGTTGACACAAATCTACTCATAATGTGGTAAGGGTACTGTATTTCTAATTAACAAAACATCCATCATCTTACATAATGGAAAAATATGTAATTACCAATCTAAGAGATTTAAGTAAAATATGACAAGAAAATGGCATCTGCTGATTTTGGCACTTCCCATCTTGTTACAGTCCCTCAGACTCAAGGAGTCCAGGATCCTCTGAAGAAGAGGATGGTTGTTAGGCTCTTCATAGGCTAGTGACAAATGGTCAGAAAGGGCTTTAGTTTTTGAGATACCCCTACCGGAGGTAGAACTAAACCCAACAATGTTTTTCCTCATCTCTAAGGTCTCCCATATATGAAATGGATTCTTGGCTAAAAATATTTTACTGCTAAGATTTAACAGATATTGTTATACACCCCAAAACCAAAAAAGGACTAAAATATAGCCTGTCCGTATTGGAGTTAAGGCATATAAATTAGTGCAGATCAATCACACAAGCTCTGAGACCTTTGAAACTTGGCATGTTTATAGTCAGGAAGTTGCTTTACCTACTAGAAAAGACTGGATGTGAATATATTGATGTATGGAATGAGTAGAGACATGTAAACATACACCTAAAATAAGTGGACATGCAAAAAATGAATATCTATGCAGAATGTTTTCATTTACTTTGTGGCTGCTTTGCCAGGGATTATCATAGAAACACATATGATGGCTTGTTGGAAAGGTGGGGTTGTACTGAATCCAACAATACCAAATATGTAAATATAGTATGACAAATTAGGGTGTTCTGTCACTCAATGTATAAGGTGTCCAAAATGAAAGAAAACAGAACACTGGCAAAATAGTCTCAAGTCCAAATCACATTATCAGTGGTGAGAAGAATGTTGACAAATTCATTGTTACTGCAAGGTAGTTGCTGATCTATATCTACATTTAATAATGATACATTTCATATGAAACACAGATCCAACTGAATCAGGTTAACATTGGAATGAAACACCTTTATTAAAATATTTACATTCACTTGAATTTTGTTTTGGTCAAGTCATTACTGAATAATGGAAAATAATATTGTTAGCTTTTGTCTGTCCAGACCAGCAGTGGACAGTAGAGCCTACACTGCTTACTTCACCCCTAAGTAGCTAAACAGTTAGTTGTAGAAACTACTTTCCCTAGCTAAGAAAGTACTTAGCCCTCTGACTAATGTTGCATGTGTAATTCAACTTGATTTGCATTTCAATGAAATATCTGAAATGTATATAATTTGTCCTTTTCACTAGTCTCTTGAATTATGGAGAATGTCTTATAGACATTGGATCCAAAGCTTTGTATCATTTGTGGAAAACATTTTAAAAAGGGCAAGAAAAAAGATCCCTATGTCCAAAACCCCACAGTAGAAGGCCTCCAACGCATACTTACCCTTGCTCAGCAGAGAGAGAGATGGTGATGTCCATAAAACTCTGGCTCCATATACAGATGATAAAGTTTCATATCATGTATCATGTAGAGCGAACTACTGCAGTAAGACAAAAATCAGTGAGCAGCAGCAAGTTGCAAATGTTGAGAGTGAGAGCACATCTGCACCAAGAAGGCTGAGTAGGGTTGATACATCATTTCAAATACGGAGAGATTTTTTCATTTGTGGGAAGGCCAGCTCTAAACCAGAACCTCTGGTTAAGATGAAGATAAAAAGCGAGATCCAAGGTCTAACAAGAGCCAAGGAGCTGGACCGGAGCACTCAATGCTTAAAGTGATTTTTATTCGACGCCCATGCGTCTTCTTCAGAGTCAAAACCAAAGATGATGAAGATGTACAACTTTGAATTCTTTCATGCTCAAATCTCTTTGCATACGATACCAAATACCATAAAATGCCTTGCACACTACATATCTAAATGAAATATAGCAGAAGCCATAGAAAAGAATAAAAAAGCAGACCAATGTCTATAACAAAGCCTTTATTAAGCTCACTGAAGACATTGATGAAACAGTATTGCCCAAAGGTATGAAAGTGAGGACTCTCAACTCGTTTACTGATAGCTATGAGAACAAGACCATTGCTGAGCAAGAAGGTGTGTCAACACAAGAAATATAGATCAAGGACAGTGGTGTCTACATCCCAACTGTTCTCACTTGAGATGCTGAACATGGAATTGTTGATGCAGCCATCAACAACTTTTACCAAAATGAAGACACCCTTCTCACTGCTTTGGGTTAGTGTGTACTTTACCTCATTGTGTTCACTGTGTGCTCTGTGTGTTCACTAATTCATGGATGGGATAAATGCAGAGACCAAATTCCTTGTATACGCAAGTATACTTGGCCTATAATTTACATTACGCCTGTACCAGTCGAAATGGCTGTCAGAGGTTCTGATCTAGAGCTGGCCTTCCCACAAATGAAACAATCTCTCCGTATTTGAAATGATGTTGTATCAACCCTACTCAGCCTTCTTGGTGCAGATGTGCTCTCACTCTCAACATTTGCAACTTGCTGCTGCTCACTGATATTTGTCTTACTGCAGTAGTTCACTCTACATGATATGAAACTTTGATTTTGGAGGAAATATCAGTAGTATATGGAGCCAGAGTTTTATGGACATCACCATCTCACTCTCTGCTGAGCAAGGGTAAGTATGTGTTGGGGGGTTTTGGACATAGGGATCTTTTTTCTTAAGCAGTGTAGGCTCTACTGTCCACTGCTGGTCTGGACAGACAAAAGCTAACAATATTATTTTCCATTATTCAGTAATGACATGACCAAAACAAAATTCAAGTGAATATAAATATTTTAATAAAGGTGTTCCATCCCAATGTCAACCTGATTCAATTGGATCTGTGTTTCATATGAATTGTTTAATACTGGGACATATGAAATGTATCATTATTAAATGTAAATATAGAGCAGCACTTACCTTATGTAACTTACTTTGCAGTAACAATGAATTTGTCAACATTCTTCTCACCACTGATAATGTGATTTGGACTTGAGACTGTATTTTGCCAGTGTTCCGTTTTCTTTCATTTTGGACACCTCATACATTGAGTGACAGAACACCCTAATTCGTCATACTATATTTACATATTTGGTATTGTTGGATTCAGTACAACCCAACCTTTCCAACAAGCCATCATATGTGTTTCTATGATAATCCCTGGCAAAGCAGCCACAAAGTAAATGAAAACATTCTGCATAGATATTCATTTTTTGCATGTCCGCTTATTTTAGGTGTATGTTTACATGTCTCTACTCATTCCATACATCAAGATATTCACATACAGTCTTTTCTAGTAGGTAAAGTAACTTCATGACTATAAACATACCAAGTTTCAAAGGTCTCAGAGCTTGTGTGATTGATCTGCACTAATTTATATGCCTTAACTCCAATACGGACAGGCTATATTTTAGTCCTTTTTTGGTTTTGGGGTGTATAACAATATTTGTTAATTTAACAATCTTAGCAGTAAAATATTTTTAGCCAAGAATCCATTTCATATATGGGAGACCTTAGAGATGAGGAAAAACATTGTTGGGTTTAGTTCTACCTCCTGTAGGGGCATCTAAAAAAAATTGGGGCCATTGTCACTAGCCTATAGAGGACGTGTCACAATGGCACAATACCATATCGGTAATGCGATACATAGTTATGTTGCCGTTTTCTTCATCTTGGCCATAACCCCTATTGCTATTTCTGTAGACTCTCTTTTCATAAGACCATAAGTCTTGTGCATAAGTCAAATGCATAGTCCCCCCACCCAGAAAAATGCACAGGAAAACCTTCCTAACTGATTTCACCTTAATAAACATAATACACAATACATAAAGTATGGTTCAATACCATACACTTTCTGTACAAATTGACAAATACTATTAAGAGCTCATACTAGATCCAGTGGCCCTGCAGCAAATGCCTTGTGTGTGTGTGTGTCTGGCTGCCTGAACTCTAAACAGGAGATATGGATGAATTCATGAGTCTCCTACAAGCTGTAATTAAGTACAGATATGATCGCTTCCTCCTTTCAAGAGTTTACTTGAAAGCTGAAGTTTACTCAGTAAAGTGTATCTGTAATTATACAAGCTGAGATATAAAACTCCTCGTTAAAGTTGATATTCAATTTAGAATTGGGTTATGAACAAACCATAAGAAAATACTGTCCATAGAAGTTTACCAATGACAGTCCATTCATTCAGCAATGACTAAACTTTGTTTGTAATGACTATAATGAATCCCTTAAAGAATGTGTATGCGCTTTGGGAGGTCACTCAGTCACATAGCGGATCACATAGACTTCCTTGTCACCTCAATCACATAAGCCCCAGTGCGTTCTGACCGGTCATATTTTATTTCTCGGTGGGTCCGAATGAAAGCCCACCAAGTCGACATGAAGGATTGCCCACCAGGAGGACGGAAAATTGGATTTCTGCATGGCCTACACAGGGGAGAAGTAAGAAAGCCAGCTGCTCGCATGTTCTGCAGAGTGCAGTGTGTGTGTGTGTGTGTGTGTGTGTAAAATGATGGCTACCTTGGGTGGGCAGGGTACTCGGGGACATGCGTCCTCCCATCACAGATCTAGAGGTGAAAAAGATTGACTTTGTAAATGGGTAGGCGGACGCTCACACCATTTCGGCACTCCTCACAACACGCCTGCTTTCGGTTCTCACTTTGGAGTGAATGTAATCCAGAAAGTTCTCCCAGAATGTGGTGGACACACAAATGTAAATGTAAATGTAAATGTCTGTAAATGCCCACCAAAAAATCCAAATACTAGTAATATGACCATTCAAGTTACCGAGAATAATGAAATACACTGAACTGCATTAAGATAAAAAAAAATGAAAGCATTTTGCTACAGAGGAATAAAGACACATCTGCCTCATAATGAGAAAAAAAGAGAGCAGAGGGAATTACTTTGCTCTTCTCCAAAACCAACATGGAGGCAACAAGATTACAGCTGGGAGGAGGCCAACATTGGAGGCGGGCAGCAGGGATATTGATTCCCAAAATCTGCGGGATAGAATCGTAAGTAGGACTCAGAGTGAAGTTGACGCTGGCAAATAAAAATCTATCAGAACTGTGAACAAGACGAGAGAGAGCAGGCGTGCGTGTGAATGAGAGAGAGAATAGGGGAGATGGGACACTCATGTATGTTAAAGGGACACCAGGCAACGTTTTCGTGTTAATTACACAGTATATGGTTAAATGACTCATTACAGGGCGAATGAAGACTCTCTCGCCCGCCCCTACTGCCTGTAGGAAGAATATCCCGCTTGCAAGTTCAGTGTATCGTACCCGTTGACCGAAGCAGGATCAGTTTACATCCTGCATCCCCAGCACAGAGGCAGGCTAACGAAATGCTAGCGATTGTTGCAAACGTGTGTATAATGGCAGAGCCGGCGAAGAAGCTGTGAAAACCCTTGACGGAAAACGCAAAGAAAAGGAAAAGAGCTTCAGACCGAGCGAGGGGGAGTTTCGTAGAGAAAAAGCATCAGGCTTGCCTGCTGTCCCTTTAAGGGAGATAGACCAGCCTATGAGATACCACTATGAGAGGGCAGGGTTGGAACGGACTAGTGCTTTATGCACTATAAGTGCCTGTGACATTAACCATTAAAACCCTAAAGACAACAGGAAACTATTTTGATGAAAATCATTAACATGTTTACTTAAAAAAAAAGATGTACAAAATTGAACAAATCTACAAAATTTAATTAGAGCATCATCTATCTGTACAAAGCAGTGTCTAATAATTATGTTCATCTAGTCAATGTTTGTAACATCAACAGGTTTAGAAAGGACGGACAAACACATACATTTTTACTGAAAGGTGAAAGATCAACAAGGGTGAGTAATTATAAACCTCATCATGGAGTGTAAAAACTTGAGTGAATGAGATGAGTTAAAGTATGATATGAATGTGACCAACACACACCCATGTACAAAAGATCAGCGATCAGCACATTACTGCACGTGGCAGTTCTCATCCTGCCTGGCAGAGGTGGCTGGTGGTCGGTGTTCGCTGTGCTGGCTGGAGGCTCTGCGGGAGCTGCTGGAGCGTCTGGTCTTCTTCTGGTCTGCGCTGACCACAGGGCTCTCCGGTCCCCTGGGCCTGGGACTGTTGGTCACTGAGGACAGGATGCTGGAGACGCCTCCAGTCTGAAGAGATGAAGAAAAAATGGTGAAGTTACCCTGTAAACCCATTTACATTTTTTTCCATTTAGCAGACATTTTATCCAAAGCCACTTACAAAATGAAGAAAAACATTCAAACTAGTGTGGTAGTAGGAAAAAGTGGTAGAAAGGAGGTAGAGGAGGGAAGTGTGTGTTAGCGATGTTTATATTATGGCGATTCACCATTTTTCAAGTAGGAAAACGTTAAGTGTATGTACACTCTTCTGTAGTCTTGAGTCAATGTGCACTTTAAAATCAGATACAATAATATTTCAATAACACATCTTTTTTGGTCACTTCTTTATAACTTATCTATATCTGTGTCAACTTTCCAGAAGCTATATTGAAACCATAACCATTCTGTAACCATCACCAATGACTCAGACTCGAATGAACCAGATGAAGCAGGAAGTCATTTTATGAATGGAGTGCCACTCAGCGATGGGAAATTCACTTAGAGAAGAATGGGACTGGAGCTTAGCAACGCTTGAATGATTCCTGGAATTGGCACGTTCCGGGGTCGTCAGCAGAGAAGTCTGAAATTGGTTCTGACCCAAACAGCCAGGAGCCTCATCTGCCTGAATGAACCTGACCCACTGTGCCCTCACCGAACCTGATGGATAAGCCTGAACTTGGGCCGACACAGCACCCCTGGCTAACACACGGTCCTGGTGGACCCCGGTCAATTAAGGGGTGGGGATGGAGTGGGGGAGCAGAAAGGGTGAGAGCCAGAGACCCCATCTAATCTAAGCAGCCTCGTTGAGCAATGCTTTCCCAGAAAGCCATAAACCCCAAAGAGATTAAGTTATTCTCTGTGTCAACACGTGTGAAAGGGGGGAACTCGTACTGGTTTACTTTTCGATTTCCACCACACTGAAGCTCTACAATGGATGTTCCCTTGTACTAGGTCCCTTAAAAAAAAAAAAGAAAAGAAAAGAAAAACAAAACCACCAAAATGTTTGAGAAAAACAGCTTGGGTCAAGTGGGGAAGGTGTGAAAGAGACCTACAGAAAAGGGAGGGACAGAAATAACTTTCCCTCCAGAGTTAACTCCCCATCATGTTCCAAATTGCAGGTATTTCAAAAAGGCGTGTATGGTGTATGAGTATGAGTATGAGTGTGTGTGAGTGTGTGAGTGAGTGAGAGGAGAGAGAGAGAACAATACATTCTATTCAGACCTGAAGCATCCCATCTAAGACACAACGTTTTCCCACATAATGAAAAAAAGAAAGAGCCTAATTTTCTTTCCATCCATCTCCTCTGGTTCGAAAAAAAAAAAAAAAAGAGATTTATAGGAGCGTGACTTCAATGAAAAACTCACACATATAAAGAAATAAACCTAGGTCAGCCTGAGACTGGCAAGCTTCTTATGAACTGACTTCAGCCTCCCTTAAGTCCATCTCCATCATGAGTCCCTGAGTCGGAGGGATAGCTAAAGGTAGAGTGACCCAGGTTAAGATGACCTAACGAGAGCTACGAAGGAGAAGCTAAGACTCACCCCCCTTTGGTCTCCCAAAGCAACACAGAAAATGCTCTCCTTAGCAATGACATCGTGCTAATGCCACCCCACGACTATCTAACACATCAAGAGGTGCTGCTCCTGGCACTGACAGGAATGCGAGTGTGCGTGCGTGAGGATGGCTCAAATCGACAAATTATGCGCATCAAATGGATCTTATTGATCTGTAAATAAAAAGACACGCTCTTCTTACGGGAGTTAACAGTGTAGAATTAGAGGCTTTCACACAATTGTGAACGTGCTATGACTGCGATGATGAGGCTTTAAAAGCCAGAGCGAAATGCAAAGCCGCGGTGGTCAGGCTCTTGTTGAGAGAGAGAGAGACTCTGTGTGTGTGTGTGTGTGTGTGTGTGTGTGTGTGTGTGTGTGACACATGCAAGACTCACTTCTTGCGAACTGCTGTCCTCTGCTGGCTGTTTTGGGCCACATGTGGAGGGGTCGGCCGGAGACCTCCGGGCAGCCAGCCGCGGGCTGCACCTCTGCACTGCTGTCCGGCGCATGATGAAGGGACTCATCTCACCCTTGGGGATGTCAGCAAAGCCTGAGTAGTCACAACAACAGACAGTGAGCGAGAGGAACAGGGACAACAACAACAACAATATATATTTAAGACACACAACTGTTCAAAGAGCAACTTTTTTCCTGAATAAACAGCAGGATTCTTAAGTACTGATGCAATCTTTCATCCTTCATCACAATATCACAATATGGATTAAGCTGTAAAGGAAGGCATTTTTGAGCCGCATTTCAAAAGAATGTGACCTGATGCCACAACAGTGTTGCTCCAGATCAGTTTAAATTCCGGCACCTTTCATTACACGGTCGGGCAGTCCCTCAGGGCTAAACGGCTCCTCCTCCAGGCGAGGCTGGGGTGTCACTCCTGCCCTCAGTCTCTTGGCGAGATTCTCCAGGGCCTCCTGGGCCTTGATCGGGGTTTCGGCCAGCGCCCTGGGCCTCTTGGCCGAGGCTTGTCCATCCGGGTCCTTTCTGCCAGTGGGCATGGTGTTCTCTGTGTCGCTGCTCTTACTGGCTTCTGATTGGGTGGCACTGGCTGATGTAAACTTCCTGGCCTTGCTGGTGAGCTGCTTGAGCTTGTTCTGGAGGCTCTCATTGGCCTCCTCCAGCTTGTGCACTTTGACCATCAGGCTGCAGTAGCGGTCCATGCTCTCGTCTGCCTCCTTGGTCTTCTCCTCCAGAGCCTCCTTCAGCTCGTCCAGCTCAGCCTTCAGGTCTTCATCACTGCAGTCACTGTCAACTGCTAAAATAATCAGAAACAGATTGCAAACTGAAGCTTTCATTTAATTTACCATAATTTCCCAATTATAAATCACACTTTATACATACATTTTGCAAAATGTCTGCAGCCCTGAAGTTAATACTGGGGGTCAGTATATCTACAGGAATACATTTCTTCATTCATCTTTCTGATAAAAGCACGACCCATCTACTATGGCTGTCTTGATATTTCATTGGGCTCTACCTTGTTTCGGTGAGCCCTTCAGGCCTGTGATGACCTCTCCCTGTCTCTGGTTCTCCTCCACCAGGGCTTGCTTCTCGCTCTCAAGCTGCTTGCACGACTTCATCCACAGGTTCATCTTGCTGAGGATGCCGTCCCTCTCATTGGACAGCTTAGCTATTTTTGAGTTCAGCTCATCCTATCAAAAAGTAGCATAAATGCACTATGTGAACTTAATGACTGGCAGAAGGACAGGATAAATGCAAAACAATCTAACCACCCACACACTTTCATAAAAGCATCACTTGATTATTCTCTTCTATTCACATATAGAATGCAGTATTTGAAGATATGGAGATGTTTAATTGAATAATTACAATTCATATTTATACTCTGCTAATCAAATCAACTAAAAGTGCAACTTAAGGATAGCCACACACACACACACACACTATAGGTCACCAGGCTTTCTCTGGTATGAGGTGGCTGGGCTCACCTGGGTGGGTTTGCACAGGTCATGTTGACTCTGCAGCGCTGCTA
The DNA here is from genome assembly GCF_017589495.1 of Alosa alosa. Classification (NCBI taxonomy): domain Eukaryota; kingdom Metazoa; phylum Chordata; class Actinopteri; order Clupeiformes; family Clupeidae; genus Alosa; species Alosa alosa. The sequence continues at coordinate 27,687,336 of NC_063207.1, forward strand.
GGGCAGATGTCAGCTCCTGCTCCCTGGCCCGCAGGCTGCTGGTGTCAGATAAGAGCTCTGTGGCCTTGCTCTCGGCTGCCGCCATCTCCTCCCTCGCGGCCCTCAGCTCCTCCACGTGCTGCACGAGACAGTTCAAGTTCAGATCAAATGCCATTGATCGAAACAGGAGTTTAGTCTTGTACATGGTAACAATTAATGGCAAATACATTTGACAATGGAAATGCAAAACAGGCTAAACACATGAGGATGAAAAGTGAATCATACAGAACAAATATATTGCACATATTACATATATTGTACATATATGTAGATTTTTTGTTGAAAAAAAATGGAGAGGGAATTGCATGCCTAAAAACTGATGTGTAAAATGCAAAAAATTAAAAAGCAACAACACTTGGTCACTCGCCTGTTGCTGAGCCTGTTTCAGGGCATCTTCCTGTCTGATTTGCCTCTCCTTCATTTCAACAAGAGTTTCCTGTATTCCCGCCAGGTTTTTTGCCAGTTCCTCCTTCTCCCCTGCCAATGTTTCTAAAGATAGCTGAACAAAGGCAAAACAAGTTCTATATAAATCGAGCAAGACAAACACTGCAGTAACACACAAATTACTTCTGAAAGGCAAATCAATTGGGAAAACCAACAACACAGAACAGATGTAAACACACAGCAAGACCCTAAAAAGAAAGCATTTAAATTCTTACTTTATAGTTCAGTGCTTCCTTCTGACTCTCTTGAAGTTGAATGTTGAGTGAGTTTAGGTTTTGCTGAAAAACATCTTTCGCTGCACTGCCTGCATTCTCAAGTTGGTTCTGAAGATTCAAGTTGCTTTCTTGTAATGCATTCATCTAAAAAGCAACATACAAATAAGCACTTTAGAAAATATGAAGCATATGAAAACTTATGACAAGTAAAGTGAATTTTGAGAAGTACTTGTACATTTTCTGTCATACACACCTTTTCAGTGAGCTCTGTATTCATCACCTTTGCAGCTTCTAGTTGGGTTTCCAGTCGCTCAACATTGCTTTGGAGGGAAGTAGCATTGATCCGCAGCGTTTCGTTTTTAGTGGACTCCGCCTGTACCTTCTCCTCCCACTCTACGGCGACAGCCTTCAGATGCTCCCTTGCTTCTTCCCACTGTAGCCGCTCATCCACCAGCCCCCGCAACTCAGCAAGTTGAGAGCTCAGCTTTTCTTTCTCCTCTTCCCTCTCGCTAATCTCCTGTTGTCTGAATGCCAAATCATTCTGGAGAGATTGGTTCACTGACTGTAGGCTGGCCTGTAGCTCTTCAGCATTCTGAAGTCTCTGCTCAAGTTCCTCGTTTGCTGTTTGTAAAGACAAAAGTTGACGGGTTGCATCTTGTTCTTTGAGCTGTGTGGTTTCAAGCTCATTTCTGCAGGTCTGAAGTTCGCCCTCAGTGGCACCAAGTCTGGACTGGAGCTCACCAACAACAGTCTCCTGGTTGACCTCTGCATCTTTATTGGCTTGTTCAGCACTAACAAGCTTCTGGGACACTTCCTGCATGGAAGCCTTCATTTCTTCAATTCTTTGGAGGAGCTCCTTTTCAAGTCTGTCCTTCTCTTCTTGAAGGTTGCTCAGTTCCTTGGCCATTTCATCGATTTCCGCAGAAAGAGCTGCCTTCTCAGCTTCAAGCTCTTCAAGTTCTGCTTTAGCAGTTTCTGCCTGCAGGACTGCTTCCTCAAGGTTCTGTTCAGAAATCTCACTTTCTCTCTCAAGCTTTTCAATGTTGTCCTGCAGTGTGTCAGCCTTCCTCTGGGCAGCTTTCAGGAGCTGACTCATGTGGTTCTTCTTCCGTTCATCCGACTCGATGCGAACCTTCAGTTTCTCAATTCCAGTTCTCATTTGGGCCACCTCTTCTTGAGTGGAGTTCAATCGTGAGGCAATCTCCCCTTTCTCCAAGAGGGAAGACTCGAGTGACTGAGAAAGTTTGGCGTTCTGTTCCTGCAAGTAATCAATTTTTGATACCATGCTCTCAGTTTCTCTAAGAACAGTGTTCTCTCCATCTTTTAGCTGCCTAAATTCTGTAACCATTTCAGTTTTCTCTTCTTTGAGGGTTGCAATATTTTGCTCTATTAACTGCACTTCTTCTAACAATTGTTCTTTTTCTTTGACAAGGATATCAATTTTGTTGGAAGCCTCCTCTAACTGTTTCTTTCCTGTATGAATGTCCTCTTCAAGTATTTTTATCAATTCTCTTGCATCAAGATTGTTCTTTTCCAAAATGTCAGCCTTTTCCTTCAACTTCATTAGGGACTGACTTTCACTCTCCCTCTCCTCTGAACATGAAAAGAGCTCTTGCTTCAGCTGCCCTCTTTCAGTCACTGCTTTATTCAGTTCTTGTTCAAGAGAAATGTTAGCTTTTCTGCTCAACTCAAGTTCAGTCTCTAACTTCTGCATCTGCTCCTGCATGCTCTCAAGATCAACCTCCATGGACAAAATGTGTTTCTCCAAGTTGGCCTTCTCCGATCTGGTTCTTTTCAGTTCACTCTCAATCTGGAGGAATTTCTCATCCCAGCCACCTTTAGCGTGTTCTAAGTTCTCCAGCATCTCAAGTACATCTGAGAGTTGAGAATTTGAGGTTTGTAGCTGCAGCGTCAACGAGCTGATCTCTTCAGTCATTGCCTCAACCTGAGACTTAAGCACCTGTTTCTCCCCAATGACAGAGGCCAACTTATCAAGGGATTCTGAATTCTCCTTAGCCAATTCATGGACTTTGTTCTCCATCTCCTTACACAAATCTTTTCGCATAGCCATCTCAGTGGTTAAAAGTTCATATTGAGCGTGCAGCTCCTGCAGATTGCCCTCTTGCCTTTTAATTGTGTCCTGATTTGCCTGTAGTTCCATCGGTGAGATTTCTTGTTCTTTAGGGTTATCTGAAACGTAGTCAGTCAAGGGTTTTCCAGCATCATCATTCACTGTCTCTGGAGTGGTGGATTCATCCAGAGAACCTGGGGCATCAAAGAATTCACCATCATCAAACTCTTCCTCCTTAGGACATTCCTCTTTCATCTCTGCTGGAGAGGAATCTGCTGTGGCTGTCTGTAATGAAAGGATTTAACAGATAAAATTAATTAAAAAAACAAATTGATGAATAAAATGCATACAAATTCCATGTAGAATTTACAGACCAACATATCTAACCCAGTGTTTAACAAACTTTTTTCTCTTACGGCACACCATTTACTATGACAAAAGTCTCACGGCACACCACTATGATATTTAGCATAACCATAGTGGAAAAGGGCCACATGTGGCTTACCTGTGAGACATTGCCCTGGTGGTCATCTGGAAGCAGAGACTGTGAGGTGAGGTTTAGTTCTTCCATTTGTTGTCTGGCCACCTCTAGCTGTGAGGACAACATCTCAGTGTGCTGCCTTTCGTCTACAAGTTTTGCCTCCAGGTCAAGCTTGACACTATCCATTTTTTGTTCCAAGTTCTTTAGTTCAGCAGTATGCTGACATCTGAGCTGTTCCAGCTGAACCTCTCTTTGTTCCTCAAGGGTTCGGACAGCCTCTTCAAAGGCATTGGAGAGTTCCTCTAGCTCTCGTGACTTTAGCTGCAACTGTTCTTCAACTGGTCTATGACCATCCTCTTCACTCCCTGACTCAGATCTTTCAAGAGCTTTAGATTCTGAATTCTCATGAGTTGAACTGATCAGTGTGGGGAAACTGTCCTCAATAGGAATGCTGGTCTCCAAATTCTCAGATTGCTGGGCCACATTGTTTTCTTCCTCAGCATACTGCTGTTGGATTGCATCGTCAGAATTCAGTGACCGATCTTGGTTCTTATTCTCTCTAAGCTGTTCAATAAGTGACTTCTGTTCTACCACTTGAGACTGCAGCTGGTTGTACTGGTCACTGAAAAGAGATTGCTCCTTCTGCAAAATGACAAGCTGTTGGGAGAGTTTTGTGTGCTCTTCTTGAAACTCTTTATTTTTTCACCACTGTGTTCTCCATCTGTTGCCTTGCTTGCTCTTGGGCTGTTTTGAGAGTCTGTGATTCATCTGTAAGATTTTGGATAACTTCTTGAAGACAGTCATTCTTCTGCTTTAATGAATCTAACTCCTCAAGAGCATTCTGGTAGTCCTTTTGAAGTTCCAGCAGATCTTTTTCTACTTTGTGTTTTTGTTCAGTCAGACTGTTATGGATTGTCTCAATATTTGTGTGTTTACATACTTCTGCCTCCAAGGCCATTTTGAGATTTTCATTTGCGATTTGCAAAGACTGTAATTCAGAGGTCAAGACTGAATTATTGTGTTGCTGTTTGTGGATATCTTCCAAGCTTGCAGTCAATTGTAAGATCTCAGTGGTTTTTGTTGATAGCTGCTCTTGAGCACTGTCCAGTGCCACTTCCAGGTTGGATCTTTGAGCTTCACTTTTGTCAAGCTTTTCCTCAAGAACACCAACACTGCCTTTAAGCTCCTCAATCTGGGAGTCAAAGGAAGTAATGCAGGCCTCGTTATCCTCCAAGTCCATCTGGAGCATTTCAAGCTGGACTTTGATTTTGTTCATACTTATGTTCTTCTCTTTCAGTGCATCAGATGCCTTAGACCTTTCCATATCTGCCTCGCGCAACTGGTCTTTAAGTTTCTGAATCTCAAAATGTTTGCTTTCTTCGTTACTCTTAGCTGTATCCAAAGACACTCTCAATGTCTCCAGTTCTTGTGCATGTGACTGGAGCAGTTCCTGTGCAGACTGTTTACAACTTGACATCTCCTGACTGATCTGAACATTGGCCTCACTGACTTCCTTGAGCTTGGAGTTACTTACTGCAAGATCCTCCTTCAGCCTGGACATCTCAGATAGCAAACTGGTAATTTTGTTCTCAACTTCTGCAGCCTCCTGGCATTTTTCCTGGAGCTGAGTCTTAACAACATGCAGTTGTTCCTTCAAATTCTTGTGTTTTTGAAGATGTTTTTCCAATTCAGCAACATGAGCTTCAGCTGCTTCTGTGAACTTTTCAGAGCGTTCTTTAATTTCTGCCTCCAGTGATCCAATCCTGTCAATTTTCTCTTCCAAACTCTTCTCCAAATTTGAAATTAGATCTACAACAGTATCATGCTGTTTTTGAAGGGATTCAACATTGCTCTTCAGCTCAACACAGAACAAATTTGAAGCCTGAAGGTCAATTTTTAGAGTCTCAAGCACTCCTACTTTCTCTGTAAGCTCAGCTGATATTTCTGAAATACGATTTTGTAGATCTTCTTTTTCCTTGCAAACAGCATTGTGAACTTCTGACATGGTCTGGTACATTGCGGACAGATCATCCTTTTCTGTTTCTGCTCTTTTGAAGTTCTCTATCAACTCAGCCTTTTCTCGCTCTAGATTGGATATGTCATTTTCCACCACACTGATTTGAATTTCAAATTTCTCCATTGTTGTCTTTTGAGTCTGTAATTCCTCTACAGTTTGTTTGTGGGTTTCTTGTAGATTCTCTAATGCTAGTTTGCTTTCTTCTGCAGCAGCAGCAAATTCAGTGCATTGATCTTGGAGGGCACTAAGGGACTTCATCTGCTCAGTCAGGGCTTTCACCTCATTCAAAAGCTCTTCCTCCCTCTTTTCAGCTTCAGAAATCTTCTGTGTAAGATCTTCGTTTACTTTAAGAAGATCTGCATGTTTTGACTGCAATTCTGTGCTCAACCCTTTCTGGAATTTCAGTGCAGATTCAAGTGAGGTGACTTGATCCTGCAACAACAGAATGTCCTGTTCACATTTCAGCAAGTTCAGCTTTGCTTGCTCTGCTTCATTGGCTTTTGCAACCAGGTTCTCCTCACACTCCTTCATCAGAGTGCTCTTTTCCTCCTCAAACCTTGCTAATAGCTGCTCCTGCTCAGCATTTGAATGTGATGCATTCTCCTGGAGGTGGGCAATTTCATTTTGATTAAGCTCGATGATGGAGTCTTTAGATTTGGCCAAATCACAGGCACTTTCATACTGTGCCAGCAGTTCACTATAAGACTGTTCCATCCTCTCAGTCTTGTTATTCTCCACTCGAAGTTTCATTTCCAGATCCTTCACTTGGTCCTGGAGCATTTTTATCTGCACCATAGTATTCTCAGCTTCCTTAGCATGCTTCTGACCAGCCTCGTTGTATTTCTGAACCATTTCATCATACTTGCAACTCTTCTCTTCAAGTTCCATGCACTTGTTGAGAAGCTCACCTTTGAGGGAGTCAATCTGATTCTGCTTCTCTCTGTCTAGATCTTGGAGTTTCTGCTGGAGACATTTGTTTGCACCATCCAATGTCACTGAGGTTTTTTCCAATTCATCAATTTTGCTCTGCATCGTGTTCCGATCTGATTCTACATTTTCAATCAAATTACCCTTTTCATTTTTCCACTCTACGATCTTTTCATATTCCCGCTTGACCTCCTCAATTTCATTTTGCTTTGCTTCTGTGGTCATTTGAAGATCATGGTTCTCTCTCTCTAGTCCCTGAAGTTTATTCTGTAGCTGCTCAACTTCTAACTTTTGTTTGTTTAAGTCTTCTTGACATGACTTGTCCTTTGCCTCCAGAGCACTGAGAGATTTTTTAAGGTTGTCAAGGTCTTGAGAACTGGACTGGCTTTGACACTCTAGTTTTTTGTTAAGGGCTTTCAGTTCTTCAGTCTGAGCTTCAGTTTTGGCTGTGGAACAAAAAATTGGGGTTGGACAGGTTAATTTCAATACATTTAGTAACTATTCATCTCAACATTTTCTGTACAATTTATTTATTTCTTTTTATTACATACATACATACACACACACATTGCTGGTGGAATTAACCCTTAGAACCCTAAGCTGTTTTAAGGGCATTTTCACTACCTTTATTCATAAGGATTTATTCTTTTCATTGTGAGTGTCACACACACATATTATATCAGCAGAGTCTAGGCGATCCAGATCTGCCTTGATTTTATTTTGATTTTTAAAGAATTAAAATATAAAAATTCTTATATTTTGACCTGTATCTCACCATAGCAAGCTCATAGCTCTACATGCATTTCATGTGTGTGTAGGGCAGACTGTCCTGAATCGGGCAATATGCCATGTTGGAGGGATACTCTGGGGCTGAGCAATTTACAGAAATATGTGGTGTGTGATTTAAGGAAATAATTTTATTTAGTGATGAAAAATGACCTTTCTGCGCTCCATATCTATAACACAAACTGATCTGACTTGACCCAAGTTTGCGTGTTAGCATGTGTGCCATAATGATTCTCAACTTTTTACTGCATTGCCATGAACAAAGTAAAGGCAAAAAAGGTGTTTCTTTGTTCAACAAATTGGGATGCAATGTGAGCCTTGAATTGGATGCCATGCAGGAATTTGCTAGGATCTCAAAACCGGATTACGAACATGCTTTGCCGCAGAGAAACACACGATAGCGTTGGATTATAAACATGCTTTGCCACAAAAACAGACAAAAACGTGGGGTAAGTCCAGCTATATGAAGTTATTATTTTGCGGTCACTTCGTCTGTTTTATAACCCAGAAGGATGTACTTGGTATCAAATGATAGCTCTGTGTCTCCTCTTTCATCTGACATGCGTGACATATCTATCCGATCACGGGTCCGCGAGTAATTAAAACGAGAGTAATGGGTGTGCAGCGTTGGTTTGTGTATATGACGTTAATATTTTGCAGTCACTTTGTCTGTTTTTATAAGCCAGAAGGATCAATATACATGGTACCAATGGATAGCCCTGTGTCTCCTCTTTCATCTGATATGCTTGCCATATCTATGCGATCACAGGTTCGCGAGTAATTCAAATGAGAGTAATGGGTGCGCAGGTGAACGCAGAGAAGTATAGACTGTAAATATGATGCTATTTGATTTAATTTCAGGATTTTTAAAAATTTTCATACTTGATCGTACAGACAAGTGCGTGGTCTCGTTGGAAAGCCCCACTTCTTCTCTGTCATGCTATAAAGGTTTCATCTCGGTGCGATTAACAGCTGCAGAGTAATGTAACAGAAGAAAGGGTGTGTTTTTTGACGCACTTTGCGTCAATCGGGTTCTAAGGGTTTAAGTAGACTGGGACCAGGTCAACTTGTGAAAAGGTTCAGTGACAAAGTGTGAATCTACCTCAAGTAATTCAACAAAATACAAGGGAGAGAGAGAAAAGAAAAGTCCATCATATTACCATAACTAAATATCAAGTTCATTTGGGGGAAAAAGTGCCATTTCAGCTGTTGTGATTCATTTTTACAAAATCAAAAGTTTGGTTTGATTAGATTACCTGGAATATACATTAAAAATACTTTTTTTCTTGTTTTTGTAAAAATGAGAGTTGGAGCTTGTTTTTGCAAATTAACTGCAATTGTAAATTACCAGCTCTACAATGACAATTTCATTTGTACAATCTGATTATGAACATTAACAGACCCACCCACCCATCCAAACACACCCTACCTTTTAAGTCTTCCACCAAATTACGGCTCTGCTTAAGGCTCTGTTCACTACTTTTACGTTCTTCTTCAAGCTGATTCAGTCTTTTGGTTCCTTGTTGCAGTTGACTGCTAAGGTTGTTGTGCTCTCTCTGCATCTCCTATGAAGGAAAGATAGATGGATTGATAGATAGATAGATAGATAGATAGATAGATAGAGATAGATAGATAGATAGAGATAGAAGTAAGATAAAGAATTAGACACCACAACCATGGGTATTTGCTTTCATCCATTCAAAGAAAATGCATTGGATAAACAATAATGGATGAAAATAATTAAACAAGCGGGATAAATACGTACATCACATTTCTTCTTAAACTCCATTTCCTTTGTTTGACTAGCCTGGAGTCCCTGCTCAGATTTGAAGAGCCTCTGTTTTAATTCTTCCAGATCTTTCTCCAAGCGATTCTTCAGTGCAGTTACCTTTAGAAAAGAAACATGTTAAGTTTGGATGTCAGAGCATAAGCAATTCACTGTGAGGATATGTCAGGCTTTAGGTTACATTTTCATCTGGAGATCAAAGTTAGTTAGTTTAGTACCTTATCAACTTCCGATTGCAACATGTTGCATTCTTTCTTCGCTTGCTGGATCTCCTGGCTCATTTTAGTTTTTGTTTGATTGAATTGCTGATCCAAAGCTTGATGGGAGTTTTGCAGGTGAGCAAGTTCCTGTCAAAGGGAAATGAGAAGAGAAACCACTTAATATGCATAATCCAAGACATTTCACATGCAAGAAAACCAAAAACTGTTACCAATAATTTTGTAATAATTAAGCCATTTACTTTTTGCGACTCTTTCTCCTGGTCTTTGATCTTCTGCTCCAGGGTCCGCCGTGTGCTATCAGAGTTGTGCCTTTGGCAGTTCATCTCTTCAGTCACCTGCTTCAATTTCTGTTCCACTGATGTACACTAAAATGAACAACACAGAGTGAATTTCTTTAAATCATTCAGTGTTATTTAGACCATGTACAGGCCTATACAATAATATTCAGTGCAATAATAAGCATTCATTTTGAATAGTCAGTGTATATTTGGAACAATGGTCAAATGAAAAATAATATAATACAAACATTAATTACATTTACAGTGAAGATGTATTTGCTACTCTTACCTTTGCCACAGCCTGCTCATGTTGTGTTGTCATTTTAGCCAAGTCATCCTTTGACTTAGTCAGGGCCCTCTCCTTCTCGGCAAGGTCCTTTTTAGTCTTGTCCAGCTGACTTTGGGTCTCATTAAACTTATTCATCTGATTCTTGATGTCCTTCTCCTGTGCCTGAAGACGGTGCTCCAGCTCCGTGACCTTAATTTTAAGATCTATGAAAAATGATATAAACATGTTTACACAAATATGAACATTTCTAGTCATACAATGAACATGCACAATATCATATTTAAAGGGACACCAGGCAAGACTGATGCTTTTTCTCTACGAAACTCCCCCTCGCTCGGTCTGAAGCTCTTTTCCTTTTCTTTGAATCTTCCGTCAAGGGTTTTCGCTGCTTCTTCGCCGGCTCTGCCATTATACACACGTTTGCAACAATCGCTAGCGTTTCGTTAGCCTGCCTCTGTGCTGTGGATGCAGGATGTAAACTGATCCTGCTTTGGTCGGCGGGTACGATCCACTGAACTTGCAAGCGGGATATTTTTCCTACAGGCAGTAGGGGCGGGCGAGAGTCTTCATTCGCCCTGTAATGAGTAATTTAACCATATACTGACTCACGAAGATGAGTAATTAACACGAAAACGTTGCCTGGTGTCCCTTTAAGTTATCAAAAGGAGAGGCCATGGAAGTTACAGCACTCTCTATATAAAGTGTCACTAGGATAAAACGTTTATATACGTTAAATACTCAGATCAAGGCACAAGTAGGGCAAAAGGGATTAACAAACACCATGTTCACCAATCGAGAAAACCATGCAGGCACAGTATATATATAAAAAACACAACCAGCATAATTCACAGCCATCTTACACATAAATGTTAATATGATGTACTCTCCCATTCAACTAGGCAAAATATGAAGTACTGTGTTCTGGCTTTGACTACTTCAACTTACTCCCCTTGCTGCAAACTGTTTCTTTTTGTTTTGTTAACTTTTACTTATTTTTACCTTCTTGCACTTGTTTAACCTACATGCACAGGGCAGTGTGTTTATGACACTCAAATGTTCTTTGGTATTGGTATTAGTATTTAGTAATTATTAGTAATAAGTATTTTATTTATCTTCTCTTACATTTCCAAAGCCCTCTGTAAATAAAATCACTTATGAGAGCAGCTGTGTTTCAGTGATAGCAGAGCTTCAGGATTATTTGTTTGGAAACACTTTGATCAAATGTTTGGGCATACTACACATGTATTACACTCTTGGCAACATTATAAAATATTTTTAGGAGACATACAAACCTTGATTCAGTGCCTTGAACTGCTCCGCTTGCTGGACGTTTCCGGTGCTGTCTCCCTGTGCCATAAACGAGCTCTGCTGGCTCTGCCGCAGTGGGGTTTCTTCTGCGTTCCACATCGTGCTGGTCACGGCGTTTCTCCTTTTGGAGGGTGTCTGCTCCTGTTGCCATGGGAATATGGAGGAACCAGTCTGCTGCCGCGCAATGTCCTTGTGACTGACGGACGACTGGTTCAGCAACTTCAAGATGCACAAACAAAAGAATCAATTCAAGATGAGTCATGGTAACAATAGAGACCATTGCTTACCCCTTCAGAATGAAAATACGCTTTGGGGCTTACTTTGACTTGTAGGACTTTGAGCTCAGCTTCTAGTCTTTTCCTTTCCTCAAGTTCATGGCTGTATTTTTCCTGAAGCTCCTCCAACCTTGACTCTGTAAGGCAAATACAAACACAAAAGGACCAATTTTTCAAATCAATTCCATGTTGCTCTCATTAGTAGCAATGAGAAGTGAAGTAGGATATAGAACTGTACCATGTTGCCTATAGCTTGGAGTAGCAGGGGCAACAAAGGTCTTCTGCGGAGTACTGTATGGCTGTAGCTCACTGCTATTGGAGCTCTGAGACCTATCCAGTTCATTTTTGTACCTGTAAAGCAAACACACATATACATATGTTCAGGAAAATAGTACATTGACAAATATGAAACAAAGTACATTTTAGTAATTGTCAGTATCATTATTTTGAAATAAACACATTACTGTAAAACACAAACACAACACTTGCATGCTCACTCACTTTTTGAGCTCTTGTTCCAGTCTTTCAATTTGTTTCTTGCTGGTGTTCAGCTGACCTTCCAGGAAATTCACCTGCTGCTCCTTGACTTGGAAATCATGGCTAAGTTTCAGCCTGGCCTTCTCCAGGTTGTCACATGACTCAACTAATGACTGATTCTCCCTCTTGGTAGCAGCGGCTTCACTTTTTTCAGAGTCAAACTAATGTACACAAAAGAAAACAGGTTGGGACTCAGACATCTTGCAAAGGTATCAAGCTGGGGCAACTTTTTGAGCAATGCTGCTGTGGAATGATACCTCATACTCCTAATATTCTGATGGGACAATTGTTTATTTCTGATTATTCAAAATTCTCCAGATAAAATTGTGTTGCTAAATATCAGTGAGAAATTCCCCAACGACATTGCCTGACTACAATAACAAACAAGTTAACCATTGTATCACCACCTTTACGGTGGCAACAGTTTGTTATGTTTTTATGGGCTATGTTTGCCCAGGTTGTTTTTGTTGCCGTTTTTGGTGCCTGGGCTGTCCACAGAGATCGCGGTTTTTTACAGTGTATTCAGGACACAGACAGCTAGCGGTTGGTTAGGTGATATTTGCAGTAAGTGACATAAAATGTTTTAGCCTAAAAAACGCATGGTATCGCTTACAGCACCTTATCCGTAATGACAAGAGAGTGTACCAACCTTCTGCTTCTGTTTCTGAAGGGCTGCTTCCAATGATTCCAACTGGAACTGTTTCTGTTGTCGTTCCTTCTTTAGTTTGTCCAACTGGCTCTCAAATTCTTGTATCTTCTGAAGGGCTTTTCCAGAAAGACCATCCTTCCACTCTTCCACAGCCCAGCTCATTTTGATTAAAATTATAGTCTACTTACACCAGCATAGTCTGCAGACGAACAAGTAAAACATCACACCAATTCAAGCTATGTAAACACCCATGAACATTTGATTAGTTTTTATTAAGTTCTAACATTACTATCAAAAAATATGATTTCCCAATGGACGTTTTACTGTCAACAAAGTAAAATACCATTAACAAGGAGGTCTTTTCGGCACTGGACCGTACAACAAATTTAACGTTACCCCTCTTGTAAAGCTATGCACACAAAGAACCTTCAACCCTCTGTTCAAAGATCAGCTAGACACAAACGAACAGTTAATTAGCTGCTAAAAGAAAACTGATTAACTTATGGCAATACGACATCGACTGACATAACCTTAGCCGAAAGCGATTTGACACAAGGATATCAACACGACTAGACGGTAAACATGGTTTAAGTTTAAGAGCAATTTGCAACGTTAACTTATGGTTGTCTTAACATTAACTGATCAAAGTAGTTGCACATAATTGAAGGCAAAGCAAGTTATCTTTATGTAGCGACAGCTTGCTAACGTTAGCGATAGCAATCCTACAGCTACTTTTAAATATACTATTCATATCATAGCAGACACCACCACTAACAGAAAACAACACAACAAGCTGGCTAGCAAGAATAATGTATTCATAAAATATACGTATTTGCTTGCGTTGGCCTCACGCTAGGATTTTAAAAGCGCACAACATCCTACCTTGTTTGAAAGCAGTCTAAATCTAAATCCATGTGTGACTGAAATAAACGATTCAGTACACACATTTCAAAAAATGTTCTTTTTGTCGTGAGCCACAATCCAGTCCTGTGATTGGTGCTTATTTTTTAAAAGCACTGTTCTTATTGGATGTGTCAATGACGTCATCAAAATCTCTATTTTGATTGGACAAAACATTTAAATCTCACCCCACCCATCGCGGTCTTTCTAAACGTTTGGCCTCTTGTCATTCTCCTCCATAGTCCGCAACGGTTTGTGCGCATTTACAATGTGCGCCTGTTTTAAGTAATCTCAATGGTAAGTATTATTAGTGCAACTCTATAATGCAAATGTACAATTTACGTAATGAGGACATGGAACTGCTATGGATGGAAGATCTTCAAGTTAAGCAGTTGACATGGTTTGCATTTTTTGTGTTGTTTACTGGACCCTTGCTTAAAATGTTATGCTGAGGCACATAGATAGATAGATAGATACTTTATTGATCCCCAGGGGAAATTCAAGGTCTCAGCAGCATACATACAACACAAACACATTCTTTAACAGCAGAAATAGTAATTAAAGTATATAATATAAAAACACAACTAAGTCCATTGCATGTTTCTTGAGTTTGCTCGCTTTTAACCACAAAATAATGTTTTCAAAAAGGTTACCTTTAGCAGTCATGCTTTCAACATTGCACGCACGCTGTCTTGTTGCATTACTGTAAACAAACAGCAGATGGAGTTATGTTGTCCACAGCAATCCCAGTCAACATGCCACCATAAGTGTGTAGGCTAGACCTATTCTTACACCTGCTAGCGTTATCTTAAACAATATTTACCCTTAACTGTATTACACAGTTAATATAGTTTACTATATCAAAATAGTCACTATTATTATGTGGTTATTTTACTGAGACAACTCTCAAATGGAGATGCATTACAGCAGTTTTGATGTCTGTGGAGACCAGTCAAATACCCATAACCACTGCAGTTACATGTGGGAAAGGGAAACTGGCCAGACACAAAGTGCAGATAAGTTGAAGCAACTTACAACGATGGAGTACCATTGCCATAGTTACAGTCACAAAGCATGTCCACCTCTTCATATACTTTTACAAGCTAAATAAATAGGCACAACCATAAATTTGCACAGGACCAGCGACAATAACCTTCAGATAAACCTAAAAAGAATAAACAAAACAAACAACAGTGTTGGTTGAAATTGCATTTGGAGTTTATTTTTGCAAGTTTGATGCAATAACGGTATACATTTTTTTTTCTGTCTTTTTTTTTGCATTCCAGTATGGCCCATGCCACATGTCAGGAAACAACAGAACAACAAACCAGAGACAACATTTCTGAAAATGAAACTTAAGAGAGTGGGCTTCCAAAGTGTGCTCTAGTTCTGATGACAGTCAATTAAATAATCACAGATAATCAAGACATTTCCACTGAATTTTATGCATTACCGTAATGCATGTGGTCTGTGCAAAATGAATCATGCAAAATCTTTGATTTTATCAACTGGCAATACTGAAAACAATATACATTCTTATCTTGTTCTGATTCACAATAGTGTTTTGCGTTTCCCTTCCATTGCTACAATAGGCAAGAGGACAGACGGATCCATTAAACAGTATGTTTAAAAACGTGGTGAATTTTATGTTTTGTTGTCTTTTAAAAAAAAAAAAAAAAAGAAAAGTAAAGAAAAAGCCCTTGTTGTCTTAGGCCTAGTGCAGAATATTCTTCTGACAAGGTGCTGTAGCAAACACTTAACAAATCCACAAAAAGATGTGAGACACAGGTGTGTTACTTGCAATGCTGAAAGGTGTGCACCACCACAATTGTCCACGTGTAACATTTATTAGAAAGAGTTGAATATTGTTCTGACATCGCTTGGTTGTAAGGACTGAAGTAGAGGTATAAGATGCATGCCATGCAGCTTTGTTGGTGCAAAACGTCAGGGTGGTCAGGCTCATAGATATATATATAGATAGATACCGCATTGGACTCGTATGGACGTATGTCAATGCGCTATCCATGTATGTCTATGGTCAGGCTCTCCTCCGCTCCTCTCTTTTCTATTCCTCCATCTCTCGCTTGACCTCGGCTACGTAATGGTGATCTTTGCCATGAGCAATTTCCATTATGGCCAGTGCCTTGAGGATAGGGAAGAGACATAGTGAAAGATATGAACATGCATTAAAATAACATCAGATATATTGATCCAACATTGTAAGGAAGGGTGCACTTCTTAAGAGAAAAAGACCAAGGTCCTAAATATGTTTGTCATAACAACATCAACATCAAAAAATAGGGAGGGGCATCCTGACAGCTTTTACTGAGATGTAGTGACTATTTCACTTCACTTGTGAATTGAAATACGGTGCATTTTTGATTAGCAAACTATAATAGATGAGCAAATCCCATGACAATTTTCTGAACATAGAAGTTGTTCATCTATATTGTAGACACCCAGAACAATCCCAAGTGCCTACACAATAACTCTAGGCAGCAGCACCAACGTCTTTATACAACTACATTTTTTGGGTAAAATTAGGACACTTTACCTTTTTTAAAGCCTTGACTCCAAGTGACTTCTTTTCCAGTCCTAAATATAGTCTACCTAGCTTCAGGTACATTGAGGCTGTGTTCAGAGAATAAAGAGGATAGTGCACGCTGCAATAACAAGGACAAGAAGCAAGAAAAAGAAATCAGCTCACAATCTTCCAACACAATGCACAAATCAGTAACATCCAATATCACAACTGCATTACCTGTATGGCTTTGTGATTTTCTCCCCATATTTCATGGCTCCGTCCCAGTCTTGCAGGTAGAGGCACACTCCCATGGCTTGGTACATCATGTGAAGCATGTACACATTTGTGTCTGCAAAGATGGCGCCCATCTTCTCCAGACTCAATTCACAGATTTCCAACAGTTCATTTGGGGGTGCAACAAAGTCAAGGGCTAAAAATAAGGGTGTGTCTACTGACTTTATGTATTGATCACTGTGTCAAAATGCTTGTCATACTACTTATATACTGTGCAAATTAAGTTTTGAAGTTGTTAAGTTTATAACAAGTTACTGTGGCCCCATAGTTCTCATGAAACAACATATGTTCACATATTCTGACCTTTGAACTGAGAAACCTACAGTAGGAATCATATTGACAAGGTTATGCCACACAAGTGTGCTCTAGAGGAAAGCAAGGGAGCAAGAAAGGATATTCTTGTAATGCTTTGCCTTCCGGAACTCCTCGATGACGTTCTTGGCATACCTCACCATTTGTCTGATTTCCTCTGGCTCTGGGGGCGAGCTCAAGTTCTTCTGGAGCTCCATCTTGGCCTTATCCTGAGGAGGCAGAACATCGAGTCAGGGACAAAGGAGATCCCCTTTTAGTTATGCATTGTGACTAAGTAATTTGCAGTAAAATGCTGGAACTTGATACCTGATACTTGAAAATCTGAATGAGATTGAGGCTAGCTAGTAAAAGGTTAACTGCTGTGGTGTCTTGTTTAATTTAGTTTCAGTCAGTGCTTGCACAGTAGTCAAAAAGCCAAAATAGGGTTTTCCCCGTCTTTGAGAAAATGTAAATGTAGTCCTTCAGCTAAAAAAGGGCTCAGACTTTCAAATAATTGGATGTTTCCGATAATTTAGTCGTACATGTGGCAGTGGCACTGAACAATTCAACTTCCTTGGATTGAAGTGCTGACCTTAGACTTTGTGGTGCACTCCTTACAGTCACACTCGAAGAAGTAGGAATCAATCAACCTCTCATTCCGATCTTCCGTGGGATAAAGCAGGTCAATATAGCTGTTGAAAATCTAAAGCAAGTACAAAACAGGGATAAAACACATTTGCTACTAATATTAGGCACAAACATTAATGGAATGTTTTAGAAACCCATGTGTCCGCAAGGAAATAAAAAAGTGCATGCTCATATGTTTATAAATGTACTGGAGTAGGTGTAGGAGTATATTTTTAATGTAGGGGAATGTGAACTGTGTATTTACATGCACAAGCAAATGTGGGAGTATGTGTTGGTACAAGCCAGAAACCCTGTAAAACGTTGCAATGTGTTTTTTTTTTTTCTATTGCCAAGACAGAAAAATGTGGCTAAACATAAGAAATGTGACATTTTAAAGGCAGGATAAAGTTTTAAGTCTTTTTACACACTGCAAATTTCTTAAGCAATGATAAATGTAAATGGAGGCATAAAAACACCTGAAACAAAGAATGAAGATGCTAATTGGAATACAATTAGCATGGTAATGTTCACTTCTCCTGTCCTGTTACAAATGCAAATTATGTTGGGTCCGGAAATTTATGTTTTTGATACCAACCTCCACATTGCACTTTTAAAGTAACACAATGTAGGAAATTCCCCTTTTCTGAGAATTCTCAATGTACAGTACTGGATAACTATTTAGTGTTAAGTTGTTAGCGGCTATCCAACCCATTTAAAACCCATGAAAAGGGTCATGTTTCTTCCTGTGACAACACCACAATACCAGGCGTTCCAGGTGCGCATGGGCAAGATTAGAGACTTCACAATCACGATCATTGTTGATTTCTTCTCAGTTGTGAAGATGCTAATGCTGCAGAGCCTCACCTCTTCCCCAGGACTAATGTCCTGCACTGCCCTCACTTCTGCTGTTGTCCCTTTGTAGGTCACAATGACATTGGGGCTACAGCTGTGGTTCATCAGAGCAACACTGCAGGAAGGAGAGATGGAAGATTTAACCGAGTGCAGCCTCAAAATAGAGAGTGATGCAGAGGCTCTGTGCAAGGTGAGCTAAAATAAAATGTCCTCAAAATGCCAAAACACAAACAAGCAACACTAAAAAAAAGAGCACAGTCATCTTTTCAAAGAAGCCAGTTCAGTGCGGACCACCATAACATCAATGTACTGCATGCCTAGACCAAAAAACATTCTCCTCATGTAACATTCATAAACACATTATTACAAAGCCATAGCTTTCAAGAGAGAATCTGTAACAGTCACCTCATTAGTCATCCATTTCTCCTGATGGACTCAATCAACACTTTGTAGCAGGGGTAGCTTTTAAAAGCTTACTCACATCCCAGTGTCAGTCAGATTGAAGGATGTCTAATGCCAGTGTAAAAAGGCTTTATGGTTTGAAAACCTATTAAAATATTTCTAAGCCTTAACATTTTACCCTATTCATATGTACAAAAACTAGGCCTGTCAAACGATTTGAATTGATGCATTTCGCGATTGAATTTCGTGATTAATTGCATATTTTATTTCCAGAAGTCCATATTAACAGTGTAAAGCAATTCTTACCAGTGTATCTTGATCGTTAATCAAATGAAAGCAAAGAAAGTTACTTTATGAACTTAACTTTAAAACGTATTTGATTATTTCAAATACAATTTCAAAAGATGTACAGTGGGCCTGAGGCAACACAATGTATTCTTCTATACACAGGCACATCTATTAACAGGCATAACAAACAAAAAATACTCCATATAGCCTATATTCCTTATGACCTGAGATCAGATGAAAATAAGGAACTTTTCATATTGAGAAATATGCACAAGTGCATGTGAAAAATGCAAAAAAAAAAAAAAAAATGACTTAACATGGTGGCGGCAGCAAAGTGTGATGCTGGTGTGCAGAGTTGTATTGAAAACAATGGAATCTAATGTAGGCCTAGGCTAATTGAATGTCGAAAACGCAGTGCGCCACACTCATTAAACGCCATTCAGCGTTTAATCGATTAATGCGATTAAAACTACAGATTAAAACTACAAACAATAATATAAGGGATGATGATGCAAGAGTAAAATTACTGTCTAAAATAGTTTACTTTGCAAGTGTGCACATCTTTCATTAAAGTCCTGTTGAAGTTATTGTTATTCTGGAAAAACTAGACACAGATTAAAACTGCACTCAAGAGGTTCAAAAGTTATGTGTGAACTGTAGACTATACTTGGGGACTGGGCAATGGAATTATTGTAGTAACTAAAACAGGAGACTTACTCTGGAAATACTGCGGAGCCTAAGTGAGACAACTCTTCATCTTCAATTGTGAACCCATTGTTGTTAACCTGTTGGCATAAAAAGACTTTCATTAAAATGTGACTATTAGTGGATTGCTCAGTGATTATGTAATCAACAGAATATGATTCCAGAATGTAGAGTGTAGAACTACTGATTAGAGATCAATGTATTGACTGATTAGAGAGTGAAACTGTCAATTCATTGGTTTTATTCAATGTAATACTGCAGGAAGATTGGCACTTGGGAGTTACCAGTTACCACAGTATAAGTGCAGTGTCAATTGACACCATCAGCACTGCATTAACAAACAGAGCAGCTGAGAGGTGAAGAGTGAATGGGAAAGGTTGGGGGTGATCCTAGGAGGGAGGGGGCGAGAGAGAGAGAGATGTTGGGAGTGGGGGAGGGTCCTAGAGTAAAACTCGAAACTAAATCCATTAAGACGCAGAGAGTGAATCTGTGTGTGTGTTTGTGTGTGTCTATCTGTCTGAGTGCATGCATGCTTGAGTGTCTGGTTGAGAAACAGAAGAAAGTGAAAGTGACTGAGAAAGCTGTAGTGGAAGCAGAGAGAGGAAGACCTAAAATGAGCAGTGTATATGTGGAAGTGAACGAGTACATGGGTACGTGGTGGCCTCTGTGGTATGTAGTAGTGGAAAGGCCTTTTAAGGTGGTGAGACCTCCCAGAGGAAGAGGGGGGGGGGGACAGCTGGTAGTGAATGGGCACAAGCAGCTGGGACACACAGGACATTAGGGGATACCACATGGACAGCACCACATGGGCGAAGCCATCTTGGCATCAATCAGGCCTTAATGACTTGGCCAATGCTGACACATTAACATAACTCTGACTAGTGACTGCTGACATGCTGCCTCATGCAATAATAAGCCCCATTTTGTACTGTGAAGTATGCCCATCACCACAGGAATTAAAGAATGCCTTAAGATTTTACAAATATAAATTCTCTCACAACTGCAAGGCTAGGTGACTAATATTTACATATATGCTCCATTACCCCAGCAAAAAGCTCATTGAGAGTGGCCTTGTCGGGGAAGTCTAGGTGTCGGGAGTAAAAATGATGAAGTGCGGCGATGTCGGCTTCATTCATCTCGTTCTTCTCATTGTCAAGCTTGTCAAGGTCTGGGGAGAGATGACGGATTCCTTGAAAAATAACCTCAACCTCAATATACCACAGATTTGTTCAAGCCCAGCAGCAGTAGGCAATATTATTCTGACATTTATAAGCAATATCTAGCATGGCTTTTTTTTTATTATTATTATTGGACTAACTTTTGTTGAAATTGTGAAATTGAAATTGTATTCCATTTTCATACATAATTAATATGATCAAATGTATAAATGTACAATTTGTATTTATACATTTGATCATATTAATTATGTATGAAAATGGAATACTAGCTATTAAAACATAGGAAACACATAGAATTGCAGCCTAATGCTGCAACGGATGTCTGATGCACTGAACATCTCTGGCCGTCCTGACTACAACAGAAGGTGTCTTCGATACAGTTGTATGCATCTTATTACAGCTCAAAATCATCAAGTAAAAAGCAAAGTAAAAAGTATTCAAGTGAGCTCGTAACTCAACTTCTGACCATTTTCCATGTTATGAGTTTGTGAGGTCACCTAACACTGACAGTACATTCAGAAAATAAACACTTCCTGGTAATGTTCATTGAAAGCATCATGATTGTTCAGCTGTGCTTACGTGACTCAAACTCGCTCAGTGCTAACAACCGCTCAGACGGAGTCCTGTCTTTTTGCAGTTTCTGTTGAAAAGGAAAACACAAAATTATGATTTTCACAAATGCATTACAAGGGCTCCAGCTGGAAAAAGTACTATTGATTAATTCAATTTATTCCAGTTACGCCCTTATAGGTGACAACTCGCAGTGAATGCATCTGGCTAGGACTACTGTGACAGTTTTGCTAAGAATTTCGGTTTGCCATCTGGAAGTGTATGTTCTGTTCTTGCCCAGTTACATGTGATTGAATGAATGTACCTGTGTGTACAAAGGTTAGGGTTAGGTTAGGGTAACTGTTGTCAGATAGAGAAAACTATAGAGACAGCATGCAACAATATGCATTTGAACTTTTTCACACATTTGAAACATACTTTCATCTTTTTCAAATAAATGTTCATGATGTACTTTAATGAAATCATAAGAAGGATAGATAAGCACAGCTGTTGTTCCAACTAACCGCCTAGTCAATGTTCAGTGTAGTTCTGTTTGGATTGGACCACCCTACAAAAATGTAAAGACCTTGCCAACTAAAATGCCTGCAAATACTTTTTCACGGGCAGCTGTGCAGTTGTTGGTGTTTGTAAGGCTTTTTCCAGGCTTTTTCAGTAGTTAAATTGGTAGTTTTTGACCCAAAACAATTTACTACGGTTTTAATTCCAAGATATTATGATATAGCATAACAAGCTCGCACTCCCTGACTACATGTAAAAGTGTGCTTCAGCAGCACTAACTTGCCAACTCCAACACCTGTAATTGTATTTCAGAGGAAAAACACAGAAGGTTCTCTTTCCTATGCTACATAGAGCTAGTCTTCTGGTGATCAACCACTAGTTACAGTTACACAGGTAGCCAGCTCTGCAGTTACAGTTCATGACAAGACATAGCCAAAATATGCCCACAGTGATGCAATGTGATGTGTGAGAGACTTCATCTATCGCTACAAAACCTGACCAGACATTCCACTCCTGTCGACATAGGCCAAGTGAGGCTACTTTGTATTGCCTTGTCAAGTCAACATCTTGTGGACCTCAGTGGACGACTATTATGGATGAATGAAACGAGAGCACTAGACCTCTTCCCTGTTGTCTCTTTCCCCAGCGACTAAGCACAAGTGTTCACGAGCACCTCACCCACACATACACTAAAACTAACAGCAGCCAGAGTCATTTCACACACTAAAAATCATACCATCAGTTTGAAAGAAAAAAAGACTCATATATAGATCAGTCTGGTTAAGAATATACCTTTATATATCAGTTATGGGGAACAGGAGGGATTTCTGTGTGCATTTCCAGGATATTTTTTAAACAGCTTATATTTAAACCCCCAGGCCAATGCTCTGATTAGTTACAGTGATTTGGTTTCACAGTGTTTTAGATAACACTGGTCGTCTTGATCACAATCAAGTTGAGTGGTAACAGTACATGGATCAAACGGAAATAGCCAGACTCAGAGCCATATAAAGGTAGAGTTGCGACAATGGGTGTTCAAAATTCGTCACGTCACGTTAAGGTCACGTGGTTCATGTAAACTTCAAAAAGTTCCCAGAAGTGATTGACAATGGATTAGAAATTAATGCATTAAATAAGCTACTGTTCAGAGCCACAGTTTTGGGTAATTGACAGACAATAAATGCATTGATATACAATATTTATAACACAGTGTAATTATTGTGTAAACTGTGTAGTTATCCTACCATTACAACAATATTAAATTAAATTCCAGACCGCCTGCTAAATATCGGAAGGGGACCTTTTCTTCTCCCTTTTACGTATGTGTCACTTAATATTAGTTTCTGTACAAAACCACGACGGGAGATTCTTTAGAAAACACAATAGCACCCACCCCATAAGTGTAGCCTAGTCCTATCTAAATTATCGTTATAAAAAAATGACCTAGTACGTGACTCAAGAGCTGTAAACAGTGTTTTTGAGACTGCGTGTAGCCTACAAAAGCGCATGGAGATTTTAATTTTGCAACGAGAAACTGTAACACAGCTAGTCTAAGTCTAACATTAACTTGTCTGAGTTTTCTCCCCAACGTTTTCTCTGGTAGTTCTTCACTGATCTGAGATAATGAGCGAACTACCTTAAAGGATAATTCCGGTGTGATTTTGACCTAAAGTGTGTTGAAACATGATACCAAGTGTGAACGTATGTCTCGTAGCTCACCTCGGCTTGTCCCCTGCACTCAGAAATCTGGCGCTAGTTAGCCAATGCTACCAACACAGTGTTTCGTTGTGGTGCCTCGGGCATCGGCCTAGCCATGCAAATAAATCACTGTTTTACA
The DNA here is from genome assembly GCF_017589495.1 of Alosa alosa. Lineage (NCBI taxonomy): Eukaryota > Metazoa > Chordata > Actinopteri > Clupeiformes > Clupeidae > Alosa > Alosa alosa. The sequence goes on from NC_063207.1 coordinate 27,710,625, forward strand.
CCATTTACGAGGCTCAAAGTAGCTCCATAATTCATTGGTAGACTTCCGAAGGCCTTGACATTTAAAACGAGACATAGAGAACTTTGAAAAAGCACTGGTAGTTTATTTACAAGACGATTTATACTGACAGTACCTTAAGGAATTTTACAGTTATAGACGCCATCTTGAATTTAGTCACGATAAATCGAGCGAGGAGTACGAACAAACAGGTATGATAAAGGGATCAGATTCCAAAAATAATTCCGTAAAAATGCATGGATTACAGTTGCTGCTACTGGAAGCAACTGAATCCATGCATTTCCACTGGATTATTTTTGTAATTATTTTTAGGAGCATTAACCCTTTGAGACCTTGACTTTGTCATTGTAATCTATACATCCTATATCTTGTTTTTGTTTATTTTTCAGGACAGTCAGGGATTTGTACCCATCTGGGAAAGTATAATGCATAGCCTATGTCTCTTATGTCAGCCTTAAGAGAAAACATTTGTGTTTTTATGTCACCAGGAAGCATGTCAGTAGAAATAACTTTTCATATTTACGTGGGATAGATTGGAATCTTGAAATATAATAATCGTGACGCTGGGATATTCTGTGGCTTACCAATTTACGAGATATATATGTACTGAGTGAGACAAATATTTTATTTATTAGGCTAATTGCTTTATTCACTTGAGTAGCCTATATTGTCACTATACCATTGGACTAAGCATGTGCATGCCGAGACCATTTTTTTTTTTTTAAGGACAGCAAGTTCATCATCTTGGGTTGCTATTACTTGTGGTTGGCAGGTCAATTGTCTGCAGCAGTCCTGTATCTTTAGAAAAAAATGTATGTGTAGCATACTCGCTCAAATTGATAACACTCGTTAATAATAAGCCAATTTCCATTCATTGTTGACATGGTCCATGGAGGCTCAGACGGGTGCCCCGGGACCTGATGAACACGGCGCTAAAAAGCACAAACGAGTGCGAAAGTTGCAGCCGTGACGACAGGGAAAGTGCAGGCAGCCACGAGAGTGATTGATCGTGTAAAATGAACATTGCTGATGTCTGGGTTACACAAAGCTATAATGACACAATCATTATGTTTTCTTAATGACCGACAGTTTAGTTTAGTTTAATTTTGCCTTAAAGTAAGATAGGCCAAACGCTCGTGAAAAGGCTTGATTTACACACCCTGTAAAGTGCCATAATGGTTTACCAAATGACAGACAGTTGAATTTCTGAATAAAAAGAATGTTGGTACAGTTTTGAAATCTTAAACGTGTAACCCCACACAAGCATAACGTGAGGGAGGGAATGTGCTATTTTGGAATTTTACCCGGATACGAATAGCCTATTTTTTGATTGGATGTCGGTGGCCATTTTTTTTTTTTTTTTATTTGTCTGGTGAGTGATGCGCTAGTTCTGAACCCTGCAAGAAAACCTCTTGTATCCCTTTGTTTCGCCTGCCTCGGCGATTCGCTTCCATTTCGCCCAACCAGGGCGAATTTCGTCTTCATTCAACCTCAATGAGAGCGACGCGAAATTTCGGTATGTGGAAACACACCATAAGGCCGACAGATGTGAATTTGTGATGTCAACGTAATTGATCCGGCTGCCATATTAGATTGAATCAAAAACACCTAAGTTTTCAAAGGTCACAAAGTTTATCCGATTTTCACGAAACTTGACGCAGATGATCGCCAGACCATGACTCATAAACGCATTCCTTTTTGGAGCCATATTCAAAACCTGTCGCCCGTCACGACCAATCAAGCCAAACTTGATGGCGAAGCCGCCAAACAGGAAGTGAAGTGATATCTCAGCAAGGCTTTCGCGTATCAACACCAAACTCAGTACATGGTCTCAGGACCCAATTAGGAGAAGGCTCAAGAAATTTGGTGCATTTTGACCCTGTGATTATAGCGCCACACAGTGAAATATAGTCATATTTCAGCAACGCTTTGACATATGAAAACCAAAGTCTGTACATGGGGTCAGGACCCAATAAGGATGAGGCTCAATAAATGTAATGACCCTTGACCACTAGGGGGGCGCTATAATACCCGGAAATGGGCTCATATTTAAGCAATGCTTTCACGTATTGAAACCAAACTTAGTATATGGACTCAGGACCACATCCTAAGGAGACCAATAATTTTAGCAACCTTTGACCACTAGGGGTGCTATAATTTGCAACACTTTCTCGTATCGACACCAAACTTGGTACATGGACTCGGGACCACATCCTGAAGACGCTCAATATATTTAGCGACCTTTGACCACTAGAGGCGCTATAATTATCAACACTTTCTCGTATCAACACCAAACTTGGTATGTGGACTCGTGACTACAACCTGAGGACGCACAATCAATTTGGTGATGTTTGAGGTATGCGTATGTGTGGGGGGCTATTGGGGTGTGTGGGAAAGGAGGTTTATCCATGTTTATGTGTGTGTGGGACGGGGGGGGTTAATTGGGTGTGTGTATAATGTAACAACATTGGGTTGCCATGACAACTCCTGCTAAGCTGCTTGGCCCCCACATTGCTGCTTGCAGCTATATTTATTATTATTATTCGGATGAGGCAAAGGAATGTAAATCTGAGTCTGAAATGTTGGCTACAAACAGTCTATACTGCTGTAACTGCACTGCTGTTATTAATTGTTAACTTCCCGGAACTATTTCAGGCTTCCATTAGCTGCCATTGTTGGAAAAAAATGGAACATTAGCGTCAATGGAGTTGTCGCAACTCTACCTTTATATGGCTCTGGCCAGACTCATTGAACTCCCATTCTATGTTGTCAGCTCCCAGCACGGCTTTAACCCTTAGAACCCGATTGACGCAAAGTGCGTCAAAAAACACACCCTTTCTTCTCTGTTACATTGCTCCGGAACTGTTCATCGCAGCGAGATGAAACCTTTATTGCATGACAGAGCAGAAGTGGGGCTTTCCAACGAGACTACACACTTGTCTGTACGATCAAGTATGAAAATAATAAAAAAAAAAATCATGAAATTAAATCAAATTGCATCATATTTACAGTCTATACTTCTCTGCTTTCACCTGCACACCCATTACTCTCGTTTGAATTAATCGCGAACCCGTGATCGCATCGATATGGCAAGCATATCAGATGAAAGAGGGGGCACAGGGCTATCCATTGGTACCATGTTTATCGATCCTTCTGGCTTATAAAACCAGACGAAGTGACTGCAAAATAATAACGTCATGTACACAAACCAACGCTGCACACCCATTACTCTCGTTTGAATTACTCGCGGACCCGTGATCGCATAGATATGCCACGTATGTCAGATGAAAGAGGAGAGCTATCATTTGATACCAAGTACGTCCTTCTGGGTTATAAAACAGACGAAAGAACAGCAAAATAATAACTTCATATAGCTGGACTTACCCCACGTTTTTGTCTGTTCTTGGCTCACATTGCATCCCAATTTGTTCAACAAATAAACACCTTTTTTGCCTTTACTTTGTTCATGGCAATGCAGTAAAAAGTTGAGAAATTTTTATGACTGCATACACACAGGCACGCAGGCTAACACGCAACCTCGGGTCAAGTCAGGTCAGATCAGTTCGTGTCACAGATATGGAGCGCAGAAAGGTCATTTTTCATCACTAAATAAAAAATGACATTTATTTCCGTAAATCACACCACACATATTTCTGTAAATTGCTCAGCCCCAGAGTATTTCTCCAACATGGCAATTATATTGCCCGATTCAGGACAGTCTGCCCTACACACACATGAAATGCATGTAGAGCTGTGAGCTTGCTGTGGTGAGATACATGTTGAAATATAAGAATTTTTATAATACACTTTTTATATTTTAATTCTTTAAAAATCTAAATAAAAATCAATGCTAGTATTAATACATGAAATGATGGCAGATCTGGATAGCCTAGACTCTCCTGAAAAAAACAATATATATTATGTGTGTGTGGCACTTACAATGACCAGAATAAATCCTTATGAATAAAGGTAGTGAAAATGCCCTAAAAACAGCTTAGGGTTCTAAGGGTTAACCAACATCTACAAATTAGATTTGTGAGCCTTTTATCACAGTCTCCAAAATAAACCTGAAGGCTGTGCTGCAGATTTATAAATCACCTGCATCTTGAAACAAATACCCAAACAGTCTATGCATTTTTTCAAGTATGGCAAAGATAGGTAGACAATTTCCTGAGATTTGTTGATCACAAAATAGGTAATACACTAGTAAAAAACATCATCACCAACAGAAACACTTCAAAAGTTCAACAACTTTGAGAAACAGAGAACTGAACAAGACTCATCTTCTTATGCGTTCATGCAGATGAGGGGCCATGAACTCTTTCTGAAGTTCAACAAGAAATGGGGATATACCGGTAGTATAAACTAAACTGTACTAAACAGTCATTGCTAGGGACACCTTACCAGAAAGACCAGAAGCTATAGATATTGCTCTTGATAATGTACCCTCAAAATAGCATTGTTGGTAACACAAACCGTCAGTTAACATTGCCGTTGTTTGAATTCTCGTGTGTGTAGAGATTTTAAACAACTGTTGTGTGGACAGAATTAACATCGTTTTATTCCACTGCTTGGTTGAATTTCCCATTGTCCTACGACCATTAACCGTATGTTATTTGCACACCTATGAAGTAGATAAATTTTTTTGGCCGTATCACACTTGTATATTAATTCGCCGAACTCGTTGTGAAGTTTAAATGAACCGTCACGTTGCCGAGCTGTAAAATGCAGACGTTCAGAACATTGTAACATTGTAGCATATGACGGAGGTGGCTTTTAGCTAGATGGATGACAGCAGGCTAGGTAAAATAAAGTTCAAAGCTAAAGTTCATCAGAATCTTGGGATCCGCCCGCTTGACAACGGGAGAGATAGAACTAACGACTGGCCTTTGGCCGTAGCAACCATCCATTTAGAACTAGTAACGGCAGTTTGTCCTGCAAGTTGAGAAATTAATTGATATGTGTCGGAAGAAAGTAGTTCTACAAACAAGACAGTTTTAGCAATTAAAACGTTTAAATTGTAACAGGAAATGAATACAACGCAAGTGGCAACAGTGGAATAAGTGGGATAATGGACTCCACGGTGGTCTGTTCACAGAAGTTAATGCACTACGAGGTTTAAATGGCCCTCCGCTTCGCGTCGGGGCCATTTTACAACCTCGACCGTGCATTAACTTCTGTGAACAGACCACCGTGTCGTCCATTATCCCTTACTTGTTTTTCCCTGGAGAACTTTAACCATCTGTAGGCAAATTATCACAATGATCCAATCAGAGCACATGGAATGTGTCATGTGGTTGCCCAGCAACATTGTTTAGAAAGTGGCCCCATGTATCTTCAGCTTGATGTGTATTTGAATTATTTGTGCCCCCTCTGCAGTAAAAGCAACCCTGTTTTTATGTGGGTCATAAAATTACATTTGCTTTTTAACACCCACAAACCTTTGGGGATCCGTTGTTTCATGAGGGGTGTCCTAAACTAACCCCTTTTTTCAGGATTGTGCACCCTTGTTGCCCTCATTGGCATCTTCAGCTGTCTCCACACAACAACTTTATCCCTCCCTCCCTCCCTTCTCTCCACCATTCCCCATCCCTTCTTTTACTCCTCCTCCTCACCTGTTTCACAATGATTCTTGCCACCAGCCTGACCGTCTCGGAGGGGCACCAGTTCTCACCGTAGGCGCACATGGCTGAGCACTCCAGCTTGTGCATGGGCCAATCGCCTTTCTGTGGGAGTGACATGGGTCAGTTTTTAAAAAGTACAACGCCCAGTCAGGCACAAACCATCTAGCTGTTTACAGACAAATGCCTTGAAAACAAAAGACAAACACTCCCCTGCTGCTTTTTTTTCTCTTAACGAAAAGCTAAATAAATACTAAATTCACCCCCGCCCCCCCGCCCCCTTTGTTGGTGAGTCACGCTTTACACAAGAAAAGGACAGAGTAGCCTAAGCGGGAGAATCTCGGGAGAGAAAAGACTGAATTAATCTTAACACTGCCTCTCTGGTGGCTGGGTAGAAAGGAATATACAAAATCCTGCATCTTGGCGAATAAACAGCAAATTGATCCCTAATGCAAAGGGATGGATTGCCATAGCAACGACAAGTTCAGATCAAATGAATCCTTTCCAATAATCAGGTGGTGTATGGAGCCGTGTTTTCAGGCCACTGTTTCCTATTTTCCTTCTCGGTATTATTTTTAAAACTCTGCAAATGTAAGCTTTTTGGGGCCTAATTATCTACTTTTCCTCTGATACACACTGGATTAGACTCTTCATTAGGGTAATATCATATCGCCACTTGCGCAGTATATTATATCTTTCGCCACTGCTGCCAGTGGCGAAAGATATCATTTTTTTTTTTAAAGCATTAGGCAGTGCAAAAAGGTCTATACAGCTGACTATTGCAGTATATTTTATTTGTCTGCTGAGTTATCAGTATAATGTGATGTACATATTATACTGCCCAGGTGGTACACAACAAATGGTATTTCCAGCTCTATTTTTACATTTTCGGTAAAAAGTATTGCAATATATCGCAATATGTATTGTATCGCAATATCCAAATATATTGGACAATACCTCCCATCCACTACACAACTTACTGGTCAAACAAAAACGTGTTTTCAGTTGGAGGCTACGCCAACTAAGCTGTAAGGACAGATACAGAAAGACTTTTTTTACCCACTGCAATAGCACTTTATAACTGTATTGTATCCTGACCCATGTATTGTGATGCCTATCGTATCATGAAGTCCTTGCCAATACACAGTCTTACTAAAGTAAACATAATTTGAATCCATAAAACATGTGACAATAAAACAGTTAAACATGGGGTTAAATTGTGATTCTGTAATGACAGAAATGTGCAATTATGTATAATTATCTGCATTTCCTTTTTCCATTATGTCTTGAGGTATGTTCAGTTTAGATTTGTAGTCATGTTGGTACTCAACCAATATTTATATTAGCTAATTTTAGCAGTCTGTGTGTCATGAAATGGCCTGGGCTTAGCTCAGGCGATAATGGTTTCTTGTATATGGACAATGATGGCTGATGATGTAACTGAGCATCTCTCTTTAGATGTATGAAAAGTGGACTTGTATGTATACGTCTCCCTTTACCTGGCAATCCACATTGCAGTAATACGCCTGTTTGCATTTTCCACACTTGGACAGGCCTTCTTGTCTGTAAATCAAAACGAGAAGGAAAACCTAGGTTATCAAAAGAGCACTGCATTACTCTCTCTGTAAGAAACACATTTCAAGAGGGTCTTAAGTGACATACTGTCTTAGGACGTGCCAAGACATTTATAGGCACAACCTTCTCAGTGACCATTTGCCATTCAGAGCAACGCTGTTTCTAGAAAGAGCTCCGTCTCTACAAACTTTGGAGTCTTGGAGACATTGGGCATAGTAAACGGGAAGCCAATCAAAACAGGCTGTAGCATAAGTCTAAAATTGATAAGCTGAAATAGTGAACAATTGCATAAGATATTAAATGTTTTAAGTAACAGCTGGTTAAATACATGTACGCAATTTTTTTTTTACATAGACCTAGATCTGTTTAACAACCAATAAGCACAATGTAATTGTATTGATGAAATAACCAGTTACAAGTAATTTCCTTTCTTTAGAAATCCATCGATGTAATCAGCTGATTGTAACATGCTGGCGCCCATATTCATGACAGTATCACAATGTGAAAAGGCCCATGAACTGCCAAAAATAATTACGACGAAGCACAGGCCAGTGGTCGCAAATGCTTGCAAATAACATTAACTCCTATGGCAATCTACTGACATTATGCACATTAAGATAGCGTTACCTAACAGTACCTACTACTAGATAATACTACAGCCACAGTCTGCTGTAGCCTTTCTGGCATTGCTCATGCCAGTGTTGTATTAAGTTAAAGACTCTTTACTGCCTGCAGACTCGATATATGTCATCATAGTCATGATACAATCAATTGTTTTTGCATGTTGCTCTGATAGACAAGCTAGTTGCTCCCTAATTGAGTTATAAGTGCCTCAGATGGGCGTGACAGTATAGGTAAAATAAGTGTCGTGTTTGCCTTATCCTTTGTCTTCATCACATAAATCATTACAGATCTACATAGTGAGGTAACAGTAGCAGCAACACTAACCATGATTTTGAATGACATACCTCGTGAAGCAGAATTCACAGTGGGCACCTCTCTCATTCACTGTCAAGACGTATGCGTAAGCTGGACAGGAGAACACGAGGTCCCCTACTTTGAAATGTTTCAAGGCTTTTAGTCCTCGACCTTTGCCAGGGCTCAAAAACCTATCGGTGCCTTCTATTCCTTCACTTTTCATTTTGTCTTAAGCCCTTTCTGTTTTTAACTTATAGTGGACGACTCCAAGATCAGTTAGCTAACGCTCGTTTCTAAGCTACACACAATGCAGTGAGCTAGCCAACAAGCACACTCAATGCGTGCGGCTTATAACATGAACCCTCGCGGCCTGTAGCTACTTGAAGGATGATGATGTTCAGCCGATATATTGAGGCTTGCTAGTGTGACTAGCTAACTAGTTACTGCAGAAACCGTGCTTGATACCACCCTTGCTAGCCTGCTAGCGTCGTCCTAGTAAGTGGTCAACCCTGTGAGCCAGCCCAGCCAACTCAGTGGGCTAAGCCAAGCTGATGCTTCATGATTATGGATTCCGAGCTGTCTTAAAGCCCGTTAGAAATAGCCGTATACGCGTTCACTGCTCATCAGAAGTTGGCTAGAACCATCGGGTTGCAGCTGCCAAACTCATATGACAGTTTTTCTCAGTCGCTTTGGTGCATTTCTCGAATCATCATTAACGCTTGCACAACATAGTGCACCTGCATCACAGGCCTACAGTGAGTGGATTACCCTCAATAGCGCGTAGCCTATGTTGCACAAAATGCTTAGTCTTAAAAACAAGCAAAACTAGCATTTAATGCTAATGGAACTGTTAGAATGACAAATCCTTACGCGATTGTTTATAAGTAAGATTATTTAACGTCTTTTGTCATGTTATCATTATGACAGTTTAGCCTACTCTGTAAGTATTCTCTAATGAATAATGCACAACAGCTACATACAAATCAGTACTAACTGCAAAGTTACACATTATTGTATTGTGTGTGTGTGTGTGTGTGTGTTTTGGTCGGGGGGTTGATTGCTAGACAATGGATATGTTTCAAAGTTATTACAGTGCTGAAGGCCTGTTCATAATTTGTTTACAGAAATCAAAGGCCTTTACTGTACTTTACAGCAAAAGGAATATACATGACATCTAGTTATGACAAGTTTGTTTTATGGGGTAGGACTATTTAGCATGGAACCAGTATAGTGCATTTTGACCAACATGCCATAGCAGTTGAAAATGTAAAAAACAGCAGACATTTGTACCAAATTAGTTGCATGGATGTACTGAAGCATTTGCTGTCTGTTCAAGGTCGGGAGAAATTTGCTTTTATGATGTGCACAAGTGACAGGATGACATGGAGTTTGAACAAGTAGTTTTGAAAATTTCAATTCTGATCTGAGAAATGCACCAAAGCAACTGAGAAAAACTATTAATTGATCATCTGATTAAAAAAAAGTCCTCTGGCTTACAGCACAGAAGAAATGCATGTGACTCAGTGAAAAGCAATGAAAAGCAAAGGCAATCAACTCAAAATGTGGAAGAAGTACACAGTCTTTAGCTCTACTTGTTTTATGCTGCCACCATGAGGCCATTCAGCTAAATTCCTCTCTTGGCTCCATGCAGCAATTTTTGTCATAATTTTATCACGTTATAAGTTATTAAAAAGTTTTTTATCTTGTAGGCCGACACATGAATTCATATGCCACGTGTTGTTTTGGATTAATCAATGCTTTGTTTACAATGTTATTGTGTTTGTCATGTTGTTCTCATTAAGGCTTATGTTAACCCTCGGCCATTGCGCTCCTCCAAAGAAGGTCGTCTGGTACACATATGGCAATCCAGAATATTCTCATCTGTGGTCCCCCGATGGTGGAACGACCTGCCAAGTGCCACCAGAGCAGGGACGTCCCTCTCTGTCTTCTAGAAGCTCTTAAAGACCCAACTCTTCCAAGGTTACCTCCTCTCTTAATACTTCTAACAACCTAACACACTTACAATGCACTTCCCTCTCCCTTCCTCTACCCACTTCTTCTACCACTTTCTCCTCCTACCACACTTTGACAAGGACATAATGTCCACTCTTAGCCTCTAGTAATAGTATTGACTGCAGTAGTAATTCCTAGCTAAGGTCTCCTTTGCACTGTAGTTTCAATCTTGTTGTCTTTCTGTAAGTTGATTTGGATAAAAGTGTACTAAATTAATAAAATTAAATGTAATGTTTAAAGTTCACCTCTAATTTAGCACAACTATGAATATAGCAGCAAGCAGCAATGCGGGGGTTGTAGGAGTCTAGCTGGAGGACGTGGCCATGAAAGTATCATGGTGTTATATCAAGGACAAATTGGTAAATACGCTCAGCAAGTTTAGCCGAAATATTAGAGCCCGACCGATAAAGGATTTTGAAGGCCGATACCGATACAAATATTTGTTGATTTAAAAATCCGATATTCCGATATATCGGCCGATATATATATATATTTTTTCAGAAACGCGCAACAAAACATTAACAGATTTCCCTAACGTTAGTTATTTGTAGTTATTTATGAGTATTGACAAAAATAATATGATAATGCCATTTATAAACACAAAAACCGACTCGGCTGGATCAGCAAGTTGCAGGATGTGTAGCGCGTTATACACAAGTGTTGCCAGCAGGGACGGTGTAGAGTGCCCTCAGGTGGACAAACTATACAACGCCAACACTCATGACATGGTTGAAGGGTGTTTCGTCCGTTTTTATTTTATTTTTAAAATATTCATTTATCGGCCATTATAAATGCCGATACCGATAGTTTGGAAAATGCCTAATATCGGCCCGCCCATAAATCAGTCGGGCTCTACGAAATATTGGTGCATTCATGGCACCTGGGAATGACAAGGACCGCTCCTGGGATTACTTTGTTTTTCCCACAGCGAGTGTTCATGTGCTTTGCCGTCGGAATGTGTGACAAACATGGATGCCACAACATACGCTCACTAATCCTAAATAAACAACTGTATTTGCTTAAAATATAGTCGCTAAGACGCTTGTGAAAGCTTTCAAGTGAGAAAAACGGCAAATTTCCAAGTTCACATTAAAACTGTTGGACATGGACTACAAACAAACTATAATGTGACGGCAAAAGTGATGACGTGCCCCTAACTGGGCAACTCTGTTAGCAAAATCTAGCCCCAGTTTCCGACCTCTGACTCACACATGACGTGACGTGAATGATGCGGAATGATGACGTTTTCACTGGGAAAAAGGTTTTTCTGATGCCCATGAACGCTAGGGAAGACCATGCTTTGGTGGCTATGCCTCCAGTTTTGATTGGCTGTATTGGGTGAACACTATCCTAGAAATCTAGACGCACCCTAGCGGCAGCAAATGTGATTTGCAGCCAGGGTAGTCTAGCAACTCTCCGTTGGCTTGCGAGCTGGAAAAAACAAACTTCGGTCAGGCCAATCACATCGTGTATATGTAGCAGGGTTGATTGTGTTTCCCTGAATTTCCTCAGTGTAGTTAATTTCCCTAAGTTCTATGTGCACATTTTCCCACGCCTCTGGGGTACAGTAGGTAGCAGGGGGTGTGGCGTGGGTGTGGCAGGAGTTGTTTCCCACGGTAGAGACCCCTTAAGTTTTCATGTAGCCCCCTCCTCTGCCTCTTTTGCGACTGTCCTGAGGCAAAGGGGTCATTCCACATCAATTCAACCAGAGCCCACGCACTTAGGTCTCAAACAAATCTGAAACAATTACAAGGTGTACCTATGTTACCCAGGAGACATACTCTTTGTACCTCTTTTTTTGTCAAAGTTCACAAGCCCTTTGAGCAAGAAGTAAACCATGTAGGAGGCTCAAATTTTGCATGCTGGTACAAAAATAGGAATAGTATGTAGCATGTTTGGCATAGTATGCATGTAGTATGTAATAGGAATAGTATGCAGCAAATCGTCATGTTTGGTCTGGAAGATCCTGCATGGTCATAGCTGTCCCTCAAAGTTGATCAAAATTGTATTGTAGTTTTTGGCTGGGCTCTGTTTAGGCCTTCAGAAGACATTTGTACTCAACATAGGCTTTTGATTTATGTTCCTGAGATAAGTAGAAACACTCTCACAAAAAGCAATGAACAGAAAATAAATTACTTCAGGGTCTGAACAGCAGACCTCACAAGTCTGAAAAATAATTTTGGTTCTCATTTTCAGAGCACCCAAACACCTTGTGGGAATATACACGAATCCGGCGAAACTACTGGAAGTAAGCGGGCGCCATTACTGATGTGTTGCTGGGTAGCATTCAGCATTGCGACTATGATTGTGCCAGTGCCTCCTATTGGATTCCTTGCGTCCACTGGGATAACAGCCCGCGATTTACGACTGTCTCACTACTTCTTTTATAATGTCGAGTGGGAAAACATGTTCCGTTTTCAATTGTTCCAATAGCAGCACTAAAATTATCAGATGGAACAAAAAAAAAAGTGAGATACACAAAATACACCAGGTTGACTGCCCCTGTCTGGTAGCCTAACGTTACCATACGGTTTGCACAGATAGCAGTTAGCTGTACCATACCCTTTTGAAATGTGAAAATTAGATAAACAATGGTCACAAATGAAAAACATGAATTAGTTTATTTAATATCCATTCATTTATTGTTGCCAAATGGACAGATATTTTTATAGTTTCCTCGTTAGCTAGCCTAGCTAGCATAGTTATTGCTGACGTTAGAGCTACAGTAGTTAAGTAGATTTAATATCAACCTAGTCCCAATTATGTCTTTATTTCCTCATTCTCTACTCTAAGCTATTTTCATAAATAATCTGTAAGATCGCTTGTACCTTCATCTGTGACCGGAGGCCACTGTCTAACATCATCAACCCAAAAGCCATACTGCCTGGCTGTAGCTGTCATTGAGGGTGCGTTATCACAGAGGTTTGTTTCAGTGTTTCCTCTACATTTACTTCAGCATGGCGGCCCCCCACGGTTTATTTAATACCGCCACGGTATCAGAATCAGGGCAGACACACATTTGCTTTTTAAATAATCCTGCGATGTATCCTCCCCTGTTGGCTGCCGCTCACATAGCAATTTAACAATAAGTAGCCTAAACTAGTCAGAGGTTATTATGGCCCGTCCAGTTTCAGTTCACTTATTATATATTGTATTGATGTAGCCTATTTAAAGCATTAACTTTCTTCTCAGTGTTTCCTCTTCATTTAGCGGTGCCACTGCTTCCGAATTAGGGGAGACGCAAAATATTGTCCGGAAGCATAGTAGGCTAAATGCCCTCCACTGGCTGCTGAAATTTGCAGTTTATGAATAAACAGCAATGCTAATCCGAGGTACCTGTCTAGTTTTATTCCATAAATATATTGTTTTTATAGATGTTAGTGGCATGGGCTATCAAGAGCTTCCATGTGCTACGCATGTTTGTCAACATCGCAAAAACTACAATTTTCGCACAACTTGGTGGAAAGGTGTAGCACAGGCCAAGGAAAACCCATTCATTTCTGAAGCTGATCGTATAAAGTATTTCCCATATCATAGTCTATAGGCCTAAGCTCGCTTGCAACAACAGCAAAAATGAAACTGGAGAGAGGATGTCTCCGCAAAGACACCGCTGTTACATTAGATCGACACTCAATGTGAATCGGCCTTGAGTAAAAAACAACGACTGCTGGGAGTAATGAAGGTAAATTGCAAAACATTTTGTATGCACTCGCGGTGATGGCCTAGTAGGCCTAATGTGAATCGCGGACTATAAAGTAAAGGAGATTTGCACCAAATAAAGGCAGTGTTGTGGGTTGTGTTTTTACAACGTGTTGGTACAAAACTTAATTTCTGTCATAAACGAAGTAAGCTAAGCGTTTCTCCATTGTCAATGTGAACTACCGGTATGTTCAAGCGTTCAAGTGACAATGTGGTTTAATGCATGGGTTAACCTGACGTGAGTCAGACAGAAGATGGGCCTGTCTTAGTTCCTGAATCCTGTCCCTCTCAAATCACGTTAGGCTAAATGGTGTGATTAGCCACTAGAATTAAAAAAACATCCCGCGAGTGACACCCGACCAGTTTCTTTTACTAACCTTTTTTTTCTTGGGAAGGGGTGCTCTGTGCTGCCGCCGCTGTTTAAAAAAAAATCTAGTGGAAACACTGTGTTTACATACCATATTGGATTGGTTGTGTCCACTGGTAGCTGTAGCTGTCATTGAGGGTGTGACATAATATACACCAATCCGCCGCAAACTTTATGGGCGCTGCCATCTTGCCTGCCGCCATTACTGCGTGCCTGCGGAGTGTGACGATGTGACACTTGCTGGTGCCTTCTAATGAAATTCAATGAAAGCATCCTGTCAGAGAATATCAAATAGGAGATCCTGCTCATGAAAAAATGTCAGGTGATAATGTATTAAGACGTGTATTAATTAATGACAACAATAAGCCGAATGCTATCATTAGTAGCTGTGTTGCTAATATGTTCACAAGCTTCAGAAGTTGCAAATAACTATTAGCCACGACCACTTGTAGCAGTAAATACATGTTCTTACAGGTATTCAGGATTATTTTATTAATCGTATGTATTTCATCCACTTTTAACGCACATCTTGGTCCTCCACTCCACAAGGAACTCTGTGTAATCCATAAGCCTGTAAACATGGGCACTCAATGTGCAACAAAGGTTTGTGAATTTCACAAACGGTTTAATTCTAGGTCTGTATCCTACTGTTGTTAAAACAGCCAACCACACAACACGCTTTTCCCGGCATCACTGGACAGCATACGTACTAAATAAAAATTAAGAAAAAGAAGATTTCGCATCTACAGCTAACGTCTGCTACAGCCGCCTACAGGACCAACACATTACTTCGCTACTTCCTTAGCAGCAAGGCAACGCAGTAATGGCGGCGCTGCTTTACTTCCGTGTTTCGCCGGATTTGAGTATACTATGTCTATGCCAGTAACAGCTCAGTACAAGATGGCAGCCTCCACAGAACGCTCGTCGGATTGTATTCGGAAAATATTTTTTCTTTATTCTCCATGATCCCTTCTTTTTAAAAACACTAATTTGACTTGTCTTATGCAAATCTTTCTTCTTTACTTTCCACCCTGAACATGGGCAAAATGTACCATTGAGATCAATATGTATAGAGTTACCACAGGTTACTCTATATAACCACAGGTGGCACTGTGGGAACTCATGATGATAAAACATATTGATCTTGTGCATTTTGCCCATGTTCAGGGTGGAAAATAAAAAAGTAACTGACAACTAATTTGGGCAATCTACCACAGAAAAAGAGAATTAAGAGAACAAATGAAAGTTAAATATGAAAACATCTAAAGTAAGTCATAGTTATAGTAACAGCGCTCCACAATGGCATTGATGGCAGAGTTGAATGAAAAGAGATAAAAATGATCGTAGTCTCACAATGAAAGCATAGGAAGCAAGGGAAGTCTTAGGGGCCTAAATTGACCCTGCTTCTTACTCCTAAATGACTAAAATCTCCTAGTGTTTCCCCAACATCAGGAAAAGTCAAAGACTTAGCTCATATTTCCATAAAAGCTCATCACCAGGGTACAAAGACTGCCGTATGGGTAATTTTTTACCTGCCAAATGACAACCCTAACCCTAACATATTTACAGACACACATTTCTGACATGTAGGACAAGGGTATAAATAATAGGAAAGGGTTAAGTTGGAGAATACAAAGATTCCTAGGTCCTCTCTTTTGCACTCTCCTCTTTAGCTCACCCCACTGGTTGTTGATCAGGACTGAGATGGCCATGGCGGAAACTTGATTTTCTGTTCAGCAAACCATATACAAACTATACATACAGCGGGGGAAATAAGTATTGAACGTGTCAAGTGTCTAGTATTTACTCAGGTAATCCACACATATAAAAAATTCCAAACATTAAAGTCCATAAGTAGAGTTATGTGTATTAAAGTGGAATGACACAGGAAAAAAGTATTGAACACGCTAAGAAAAAGGCAAGGAACAAGCTTGAATCTATAAGTAGTTAGAGAATAATTATCCCTCCTATCTGTGCAAATTAATATAAGCTGGGTTAGTACACATTGATGGGCTATAAAAAGGTTTTCGTTACCAAGGTGTCATACAAGAAACATTTCATGATGGGTAAAAGCAAAGGGTTCTCTCAAGACCTTTGCAAAACATATTGAACTGATTATAATGCATTTCAAAATTTCAAAATTTCAGAATCTTCTAGTTAGCAGCATTGGGGCCATTATTGGGGCAAGTGGAAGGAACATCATCAATCGGCCACGCACAGGATCTCCTCATAAGATTTCTGACTAGGGAATCAGAAGGATAGTCAGAAAAGTAGCCCAAGAGCCAAGGACCACTCGGAGAAAGCTCCAGAAAGACTTGGAGGCAGAAGGTATAATTGTTACAGAGAAAATCATAGGTAATTCACGCCACCGCCATGGCCTTTATGCACGCTCACCCTGCATCATATTTCATACGAGATAGAGAAAAATATAGAGTGTATGACATGTTTAGCAAGTTGTGGGCTATTTAACAAAAAAGACTGAATTGGAATATCATTAACCTTTCAAAAGTTATGATAAATTTAGTGATCAGTGTAAAAAAATGCAGGAAACGGGATTTATAATGTTGACAGAATTCACATTCTCTTTCTCACCAAAAACATAAAAGTATGCATAAAAACTAATAATGAAGTCAGACACAATGGTTTAGATTTATTTGGTCCATAAGAATAAACCATTTATTTGTATATAAGCAAATGCTACAGTCAATAATAATGATATATAAAAGAAAAACATGTACCTTACAGTAATACAGGAAGTAAGTATACTGTATATTTACTGAAGATCAATTCTGAATAGAGACATAGAATACATTTGATTCAACAGATACAACTTCCTTATATAAATTAGTGTAATATGAAAATGATATACATCTATAAAATGTATTATTTATGAAAATACAATCAACTTCAACATCACTCAAAAATCAATGTGTTTGAAACATTTGAAAGTGGATTACATAGAACAAGCATGTTGAGAATAAACAGCTACACACAAACTCACACACACACACACACACACACACACACACACACACACACACACACACACACACACACACACAGAGGAGGATAGGAAAAGGTGGGGTGGGGAACCTGAAGGTTAAACACAGAAGACCTATGACTAATAACGAAACGCATCCCCTTCTGTAGAATACCAAATCTGACCGCAATTTTGTTTACCAAAAAAACAGTCACCTACCGCTAAACTCCAGGCCATACAAGCTACTTTAATGTTATTATGTATTGTTTTTATAACAAAGCCAACAATTTTTCTTTGGCTCCTGCTGTACAGGAATATGTACTTGATGAAAAGACAACAGAGAAGTAGTTGGAGCAGCTGAAGGGGAAGCTGAAATTTTGACGGAAATGGCTGCCAGCTGTTGTGATAGATTTTCACCAAAGTCTTTCTGGCTGTAGCTACCAAACCTAGGTTCAACACCAGATTCTGCATCGCCAAACTTGAAATAATAAGAAACTACTGACAACGGCAATGTCAATGGAAGAAAAAGTGTACACAATATGTATTTCTCATTTGGTCAACGCTCCCTGATCCCTTCAGAAACTTCGTTCCCCAGTGGCAATGGATATTAGGGAGGAAAGTGAAGTCCCATGTCAATGATCAATCCCAGAAAACTGTGAAACTCTTCTGGGGTCTCTTCGTCCCATGCCCCTGCACTGTGTGTTTGCATACGAAGGCCTACTAAGCACAACCTCCCACCCGTTCCGGTTGGTAAAACCACATATGCCTGTGACAACAACATATAACCGCCTGGACAATAAACTGGACTGGTCAGCCAACACTGACGCACTCTACAAGAAAGGGCAGAGCAGGCTGTACTTCCTGAGGAGGCTGCGGTCCTTCAATGTGTGCAGCAAGCTCCTCAGGATGTTCTACCAGTCTGTTGTGGCCAGCGTCCTCTTCTATGCAGTGGTATGCTGGGGAGGAAGCACAAAGAAGGAACGATGCTGGGCGGCTTGACAGGCTGGTAAGGAAGGCTGGCTCTGTAGTGGGAGCTGAACTGGAGTGCATCACTTGTCAATATCTGACAAAGGGACCCTGAACAAACTGATCAACATCTTGGACAATGAATGCCATCCACTCTACAGCAATATTAAAAAGCAAAAGAGCTTGATCAGCTGGAGACTTCGCTCACTGCCATGCACAACTGAAAGGCTGAGGAAGTCATTTGTCCCCAGGGCCATTGAACTGTTCAATGCTTCACTAAAGGGCAGAGGAGAGATAGACTTCCCTGCTTAGTCTGTCTGCCTCTCCACCCTCTCCATGTTTGAGTACTGACTGCCCACTACTGCTTTACTACTATTTTACTACTGTTTTACTAATGTCCACAGCCTAATGTTTTTACTACTGTTTTCCTACTACACTGTTTTTCATGCTATATTAGCACACATGATCAATGGCTTCTGCTACAATACTGAATAGCTGTAACCCTATTACCTCAACCTGTTCTTGCACTGACAGTTTTTTATAGTTTTTTATATTACCTTGTCTACATTATACTTTACTCTCCGATTTGTCCATATTATTTATGCTGGTCTCTAGACCTTATTATTGCACTGTTGGACTAATGTTGGACTACTTTTTGCACCTTCACCATGACACTCACTCTCTTGAGCACCTTACCATGCACACATAACTAAAGGACTATTGGACTACTTTTTGCACCTTCACCATGACACTCACTCTCTTGAGCACCTCACTATGCACACAGAACTACAGGCCCTGTCACTACAAGCTTCTCATGCTTGATCACCCTCAAGCGCACTGGATTTTTTACATTTATTTATATAGTATATTTAGTATTTAGTTTTGTTAGTTTTTCTTATCTCCTACTGTCTCTTTTGTACAGTGGAGTTTGGTTATATGTTTATACTTATACTTATATTTACCATTTCTGCTGTACCTTTCTGAAAATCACAAAACTACAAATGCGTGCGTGTGTGCACATACATACACAAGAAGAGGTAGCCTAAACTATTGAAGCATTCTGAGTAACTCAAATATTTAGAAGTATGAAAAGTCGTTTTATTACACATGGGTTTAGCTACCCTAAATCTGATTGCCTGGCTGGCATTAAGATAAAGACAGATTCACCTAGTAACTAACTGCTGAAATGCAATAATGACATTTCTGACATAATATGTGATTTCACATCATGTTTTCTATAACTACATATTGAGAAGAGTAGAATATCAAGTCATGCCATCTTAGAAAATGTTGAGACAAGCACGTCTGATGTTTGTCATTTAGAAGTTTAGAAGTTTAGAAGCCATAAGTTAATTAGCACTACATTTCTGACAGAATCCGTGATTTCACATCTTGTTTTCTACAACTACATAATGAGAGGAGTAAAAATATCGCTCAACTTATTTCATGTAAGAGAACGCAACTTGGAAACGTGGCGCCCATTGATTTATTATGACCGCCGCTAGCGAAGCGAAGGGATTGTCAAAGTTTTTTTTTTCCCCCGTCATCTACTTCCTGAATTTTTGGTCAACGATACCCGGGACACCGAACCACCGGGGCACATGAAATTTGGTGGGTATGTAGCCCCACTAGACTTTTTTTACGGAAACATTTCGTTTTAGATCCCGGGGGACACCCCGTGCTGGGCCCCCAAACCGCAAAAAAAAGCAGTTTTTCCTAAATAACTACCTGAACCGTGGCACTGAGGATGAAGAATCTTTTATGGTATGTTGGTCTCAAGGGCCCACATCAATCTGGCCCATAATCACTCATTTGTGATTTACACCCCCCCGGTAAAAAATGAAAATGCAATATTATTCTGCTTTAATCGCCCCTATCTTCAGTTAAGATGTTCAGAACTGCACCAAATTTTATGTGTATGATTGACCTGGCATTCTCTGGGGGTATGCCAAGTTTCGTAGAATTTCATCCATGGGGGGGGTCTAAAAAAAAAAATAGGTTATGTGTACATTTAGTGACTGTACACTCATTGGCCTGTAGATGGCGGTGCACACATATACACATGCACACACACACAGGCACCCACATACTATCGGTATTAGAACAGCCGATAAATAATTACAAATTCAGTAGGATTAAAAGAAAGCCAAAATAAATATTCATCATCATCATCATGGCTGCATTTCCAGTATTGGCGATAAGTAGTCGTTTGTCCACTAGATGTCGCTTCGTTGCAGTGAGACGTAATTTTGTTGGAAGTTAAAAGTGGGTTGGAAAAACAATGGATGCTTCATACAAGGAGTGTAGTTTACCGCAGAGAACGTCTAATAAGGATAGGATGATGTTCACATGAAATGTAATTTCCATTTCTTCTTGAAGCCGAAATATGATGTTTATCGGACATGCTTGGTTTTTACTGCAGGTACGTTAATCTTATAATATCAATAAGGACCTAGGTAATGTTACCGTTAGCATTGGTTGAGTGATGGAGGCCAAGTTGATTGATTGCATTTGTAGAAAACTATAAATGCGGTTATACCAAGCAAATTGATAGCAGCACTGTAATTGTATCTTTCGACTGTCATTTGTTGCACGTGCTACAAAAATCATTCTGTGCAATGGAAGATTTACCAACGTTACACCGGTCTGATACAGTTTTGCCTATACATGCGTGAGACTGAGACGCCTGTTTATTTTGTTTTAAGTGCGTGCAGGGTGTGAGAGGGGAATCGATGTGCTTTGATTCCAGCTTGGTAGTTGTAGTCTGTGAAATTAAAAAGCACGTGTGTGTGAAGTATCCAATGACCCCTTCATTTCATTATGGCTGCTTTAGCAACACACCTTAAAGGGAAACTTGGCAGGATTTCCCCCTCTGCTGGAGAAATTGCGCATTATGCTATTTTAAACTGTGGGAAAAGGTAACGATAAAGCACATGGATTTGTTTACAAGCTAGCGAACGGCTAGCATACGTTTGGCATAACTATGTGGATGTTACAAGGTAAGAAACACGATTTAAAACAAGTTTATTGTTTCTCACTTCTCTTTCCGGGACGGTAAGTCTCAATGTTGCAAGGTTGGTTTTCCGCCTGGGGACGCTAGGCGCAGCGGTGAAAGTCACCATTTTCACCGGAACAGGTCATTTAACCATCCAAATGATTTCTAAACGGGTTTATTACGTTGAAATAGTTGCCAAGTTCCCCTTTAAGCTACTGTGTAGTGGGTCCCATTTAGAAGTGGCTACTTCAGTCGCGCTTTCCTTGACTCATGGAGCTGCGTGAATTTTATTACAACTTTTCGCCACGATATGGCAGTTTTAAGTCCGCTTGATACTGTAAGGCATACGCCATTGGTTTCCAAAGGAGATTTTATTTGTGTCGCCAGCATAGCCTATTGACAATTTATGTTGTAAATAGGCCTACCTTATAAGCCTACCTGTAGCTTAGGGAAGCTAACAGCTTTCTATTAGGATCTAGTTTGTTAGTTACAGTTTTGTCATAATGCATTTTTGCATTTAGAATAGCCAGAGCGTGGATATCTCAATCGGAAAATTAAACAATATTGGGTGCCTATGGACTAGGCTGGGTGAACCCAGCCTGATCTGCCCGCTATTTATTTTTTGATTTCTTAAAAGATTGAGCTTGATCTGGTGAAAGCCAGACTAGCCATGGACCTCAGTTACACAATGCAAGGGAACATGAATCAGCCTATATTTGCACGAACAATAACGGACAACAGCTCTTCAACTTTGGCCCGTTAAAATGTGTATGAACAGTCTAGCGACGCATTTCATCAAGGCCCATTTAGACATGTCAGTTATTTGCACCACTGGTTAGATGTAAAACAGCATTTCGTTTCACACTACTGTTACTTAATTTGTGCATTAACAATAACGTTTCAGACTACTGTTTCTTAATTTGTGCATTGACAATAAAGTGTTACATGAACTAAAGATGACTAAAATCTTATGTAGAAGAAGAAACATTCACAAAAAATCCATCCATCCAAAAATGACCTTTGTTTTTGATAGCTGTTGAAAACGGCATGGAACTGACAGAGATGTTTTTGTTTATAAATAAATAAATAAATAACATTATGCTGATACCTTTTGCTTTTCCCAAATACAATGTAGCCTACAGGTGTAAGTGACCTTTAATCAATCCAGTTGCAATGGATGAACTGTGATGAACTGCCCTACTTGTGATTGTTTAGAGATTTTAAAGGTTTTATAACAATGCTACATCTTCTTTGGCTATTCTACAATCTATTCACCTTTTCAGCACCAGTAGGCTACTTTCTGTGCAGCCGCACACACACACTCAGGCATGCCAAACAAGCATGCACAAAAGTTTCAAGAGTGGGGGATGGACTAAAATATGGAGACAAATTGAAGTGTGATTTATTTTCGCGGAACGGATGTACAGGACTATGCGGTACATCTAGTTCAGCTTTGGTATGCTATACTGACTTGCCAATATAATGCTTACCTAACAAGCAAATTGGTACTAGAAAACAACTTACCTACAGGTTATATACTAACAGGTTTTTAAATGAAATTGTCAAATGAAAATAACTGATATCAAAAGCAAACGAGAATACTGCAAGCAGTTCAGAGTAATGCAGCTAGCTAAAGTTACATGACGATGCACTTAGCCCCCGCTATGCCATAATGTTGACGCTGATGAGAAAGCATATTACTGTCAAATAACATGATTTTATGACAACAAATTAAGATTAGCCATAACTAGAAGCGATGTAAAAACATATATTACCTCAGTTTATCCAGCTGTGTGGTTTCCAGTCGAGGTAAACTCCAACGAAGTGCAGGTGGCATCTAGCGGTCCATGTCAAAGTTTTTTTCACGACTCATCTTCAAGTATCCAAAACATTTCGCGCCATAAAACCCTTAACCAATCATATCAAATTGAAGCTTATGTTGTCAGCATTACTGGGAAGATTTCAGAAATAAAATCAGTCATTGACAGCTGAGATATTAGATGATTGGTCATCGTTAAAAATGTAACGAAATTAGAACGGTCGGGCTTGTAAGGGTTAAGACGTGTTTTCGGATTACAATAACAGCTTTTTTAGAATGTACAGTGTCTATATCTCCTACTTGCAGAATGATATGAAAGACGTAGGGCCCTATTTTCACGATGCAAAACCCTATTATCCCGACGCAAAGCGTATTCCTATTGTACACTTGAGTTTTTCACCATGCCCTTCTCTTTTATTACACGATGCGCTCAGGGGTGTGGCAATTAACAACCTTAGGTGTGGTCTTGGTGCATACGGTTTTGCGTGCAAGGAGATTCCTTCAAATACACCGCTGACTATCAAAATACAGATGCGCTGTTTGAAGTTGCGCTGCTTGCTGTTAAAGAAGCATAATTTTAGCAAAAATTACCTTAATTATGCAGGTTGAGAGTCGTTATGATGGTTCTACAACACTTTCTGGGTCGTTTGGTGGGTGCTTCATCTCCCCCTATCGCTTCTCCGTGGGAAAAGCAGATATGCAACTTTCTGTTCCCGGTCCAAGGAAATGTAGTTTGTAGTTTCGAAGAAGACTGCAAAACAGACACCGACTTGGCTTTGTTGCTGTTAAAATTGTAAGTAGCCCTCCCTTGGGTGTACTTCGTTTTTGTAATGCGGTTTGATAGTCTCTTGAACAATGTGTTTGCTCGAGCACTATTGTGAGCCCTGTATGTGTTTAGCTTGGTTTTTTGATGGCTAGCTTGCTAGCTAGTGGGGGTTTAACGTAGCAGTCACTTGCTACCGAAGCTGCAGGGGGAGCTGTGTTGTGAAAAATGTGAGCCCAAATCCTGCGAAAACCCAGAAACAGTGAAGGAATAATCAGACCTGCATAGTGCTTCTTTAAAGGAAATGACAGATGTAATTTTCATTGGTTTAAAGGATGTTACGCCCAAAACACACCCACGACTGATTAAGAAACATAAGAACCACCTTTTTGTGCCATGCACCGACATTTGATAACAAAACCACCCCCAATGTGGACTGGACAAATCCTGAAATTTGTTCAAGCTATTTGCCAGTGACCATGCGGTTTAGATCGCCAAAATATAGCCCGTAAATCAAAGGCACAAAACCCATTTTCCTTGACAGCGGTCTGTTATACATAGCAACGGTCTGTTATACAAAATGATCAGACCTCCGAACGTTGAGAAGGCCTATTCAAGTGAATGGAGCATTCTACAGCACTATGAAGAGCCATATAATAATGATGTAATATAATGTAGGTCAGTTGAAGGGCATGTGAGCAGTAGATGTTGCTTGACAGTAGATGTTTCTTGGCTGTGCTCAATGATGTAAGGCCGGTCCTGCTCCCCATGCTCTACCCACCTGTCCACATTCATGAAGCCCAGCCACCTTGGATCATTCTAATTATAGTTATTTATCTAATTATAATTATTTTTCATATATGTATTGTATTCTTGGTACGGTGCCAATTGAATGCTGTGGTTGGTCACCCAACGATGATGACATTTGAATGAATTATTTTAGGCTTACTATAATTAGAGGTGTTCCTATGATTTGTTAAGTGAAGCAATAAGGTGGTCAAGGCCCCATTCAGTTGGGAAATGGTAACTGGAGCCAGGGCCAGCTGGGACAACAACAACAACAACAACACTTGAGTCAAACAAGCAGCAACATATTTTCTCAATATCAGCATCCGTTGATGATATTTAATAACATTTAATAACAATGGCAGATGACCAAAGTGCTGGTTTCCTGTACATGGGTTGAGCCTAGTTCTACACTACAACATACATTGAAAATATAGTTGTACTTGGTATAACTAAAAACATTTGACTTACAGTATATAATGGGTCAAGGGCCCATTGAGCTGGGACATGGTAGCTGGAGCCAGAACTGGCTGTGACAACAACAACAACAAAAACAACAATAACAACATTGGGTCCAACAGGCAGCAACATTTGACATTGACTAATTTTCTCAATATCAACATCAGTGTCAATTTCTGCAATTTAAGGACATTTAATAACAGTGGCAAATGAACAAGGTGCAGTTTCCTGTATATGGATTGAGCCTAGTCCTACACTACAAGACAACTTCAATGAAGATCTCCATTGAAAATATAACTAATAACGGAATAACTAAAACCATTTACTTACAGTTTATGATGGGCATGTTTCTGCAAAGCATAGGAGGAGCATCTTGCTCCGTCATTTCCCGCCATATCTGCACAACCCAGCCTGTTAGAAAAGGTTTGAAAAAGGTTATCTGTGAGCATGAATAAGCAGTTTGTGGTCAATGCCATGCCCATAAAAGCTAAACTGTAGAGATGGTTATGGGATTTGGAAGACACTTTTGTTCAAAGCGACATAAAAATAAAAACAATACAATATTTAAAATGAACAGTGAACGTTTTTTAAATGTTGGTAAGACTACATTAAGGAGAATATCAATAATAAACATATTAATGCAATCAACAGCCTAATGACATTAAACAATGAAAATAAACAAATACTATAATATACAAACCATAACTCATAAGTAATACTTAATTAACTAAGTACATGCACTGATATGGAATTTTGGGGCCGATAACCATAACCAATATTTATCTGTTTGTTGTGGCCGATACGATAACTGATTATGTTATTCTTGGAAAAAGAAATTGAAAAGTGATAATAAGCAGCATTTAATTTTACATACCACCAATGACGCACAGAACTCATAGGCCGGTCCTTAATGGTACAGCAGCAAAATGTCATTAAAGTAGCAGTAGGCCTACGTATGGCTTCTTTAAGGTGAACGTGATGTCAGTCGGTGAGTGAGTGTCTGCGGCCAGCGAGATGGTGAACGGAGATAAATGAAAAAGCTAGAATAGGACTGCAACTCCTCGGACTATGTAGTCTCAATTGCAAAATCATGTTGGTTTATCCTTTACACATTGAGAAGATCAGACCTAATCTGACAAGATTCCACACAACTTCTTGTACAGGCCATGGTTATCTCTATTGTAATTCACTGTTAGCTGGCCTACCTGCTTTTGTAGTAAGATCGTTACAACTGAATCAGAATATTGCAACGTTCCTGGTCTTCAATCAGCCAAAGAGACACATGTAACTCTCCTAGTTACTCCCCACTGACTCCCTATAGTGGTCAGAATTAAATTTAAATCTCTTACTTTGGCAACTGACTGGATCTGCTCCCTGCTATCTTAATTCAATAATCAAGATATATATCCCCAACCCACTGCGGTCTTCTGATGAGTGTCTGTTTGTGTTGGCCAGCCATAATCGCTAGGTCAAATTCAAGACTCTTTTCCTCAGTGGTTCCTTGTTGGTGGAATGAGTTGGCCAGTGCTCTCCATTCCTGTGATAGTTTTGGGTCTTTCGAGAGGGGTCTAAAGGCATACTGTATCTGTTCAACTTGCACTTAATTTATTAAGCGTTTCTTATGCGTTATGGTTTGTATACTATGGTATTTATTTATTTGCATTAGGCTATTGATTGAATTGACATTGTTGTTTATTATTGCTACTCCTTAATGTAGTCTTACCTACTTTTTAAAACTTTGTATTGTTGTTATTTGTATGTCGCTTTGGACAAAAGCTAACCATTACCATAAATTATCAATATTATGTAGGCCTATAAGCCTTTATATATTAAGCAACTGTATTTTCATCTGATTCTCCAATACTTCAATATCAATATGCAACACTACCAACATTTTTGTTCAGTCTGTTCATTTCAAAGTTTGCATGGGGAATTTAATGTATTTTTTTTAAACAAACAAACAAAAAAACAACAACAATTTTTTTGTGCAATTAATTATTTAGGTTACAATTTTTAGCATCACCCACCATTAAGAAGTCAGAGGCTGTTTAAGTTCTGATTTCAGTGGACAATTTGGTTTTAATATTACCATAGCAATTACCAACACCACCCTATCGTATGAATACGCCTTTTATAATTATTGCTCATCTGAAATCTCTTCATGATCTGACAAAAAAGTTTTGTTTTTCGCTAGGTAATGCACAGTCCTATTGCATGGCATGCATGCCTCAAGATTTTCAGCGCTATTGCTACACCAGTACAGCCGTGGCCTACTGGTTAGCGCTTCGGACCTGTAACCGGAGGCACCTAACCCCTCTCACTGCTCCCCGCGCTGCTGTTGTAGCAGGCAGCTCACTGCGCCGGGATTAGTGTGTGCTTCACCTTACTGTGTGTTCACTGTGTGTTGAGTTTGTTTCACTAATTCACGGATTGGGATAAATGCAGAGACTAAATTTCCCTCACGGGATCAAAAGAGTATATATACTTATCTACTTATACTAAAATACGTAGCCTATAAAAGTAACTGAAACTGTAAACTGGATAGGTAGGATAATGGGGTATCAAGAGAACGCTTGCTTTTCATCATATCAGATCTTTTTAATTGCAATCAGATCCAGAATCAAGTTAAACCACATAGAAATGTATAAATTAATAGAAACAGGAATAGAAGGAAATCTAAGCTTGCCTTGCCCTGCACTGCTCTCTGCTGGTTACAATCGTCATGAGCATTTATTATGAGAGCCTCTGTGGAACCAACACCTCTATACTACCCCCTGGTGGATTTGTAGGGAATTTAAATATCAGCACAGACTTGCTGTGTTCTCTTTTCAGGTTTTTTTTTTATGGGCCCTCTAGACTGGTTATATGCTTCCTGCTGGGGGGCTTCCAAATGGGATTTTGATTTGTGAAACTAGCAAATTAATCTAAATAATGATCAAATCTGGTAATGGCATGTTTGGCTATGTGAGAGGTGGTGCAATATTGACCTAATGCAAATGACGTTGATAATTAAAAACTGGATTTAGTTTCATCCACTTCCCTGTTGAGTATTTGTGAACCCAGATATGACAACCAAAATACAGATGGAAAAGATTAGTGAAACATTTATGTCACACAGTGTTTAATAGATAAGATAATCAATGAAGGGTGCTCAGAAAGCAAATATCAACATCTTAGAAATATATTTATTAGAAAGACATCAAAATAGGAAGTCAGCATTTTACAAAATGTATACAGTATGTTCAAGCAGGGAGTGGGTTTTGCAAAGGATATAGCCACAGCTGTGGTTGGGCTAAAGGCTCTCGTGAATGGAATGATCGGCTCGGACAATTCAATGCAAAATGCAGAGTGATTATTGGCTTTAAAAAGTCAGAGTGTGGATGTCCTGAGATACCACTCATGTTGAGTCATGGAATGCCTCTCCTCAAACAGAAATTAACAAATAGTTTGACTGGACCTAACTGCTGGATATTTTCTATGTTTTGGGTTGGAATAACTTGGCAATGCATGATGCGATTTCACACAACAGAACCTTACACGACATCCGTAAAAACGATTGACTTGGGTCACAATATTGTCAGGTAACAATTTGAATTTGCTAATATTAATCAAAAGAGGTAAAATTAAAACATGAATGTGTGAAACATGCCAGCAATTGAAATGTTGTCTTTCTTTTGTGCTTCGTGATGTTACCATTAGTAAAGCCTGACCTGACTTTGGGACTGCTTAGGGCAGTGTTATGTTTTGCTGGATTAGGATTTAAAGACAAGATTGATACGGGGAGCTGGGGACCTGTCCTCCTTCTCCTCCACTCCCACCCCCACTCATCATAACAACAGCCACATTTTTATAATATTCCTCCACATAAATACTAAGACTTCACCCACATCTGCGTCTGTAGGCTTTGGCCAACCGATTTGCCCTACTTGCCCAACCTAATTCAATTTTTTCAATAGTTCTAATCTAAAGATTTAGCCCTAGTTTGTAAATCCATCAAGGCAAAGGAGCATTTGTGAATATTACTGTCATTTTCATTTTTCTTGTCTTGATTAACAACGACCCGTGGTCTTTGGGACCCCACCCCTCTGTCCCCCTCCCAGCGGTTTGGTATTCCTCTTAAGTAGAAGTCCGAAATCAGTTTATTCCCTTATTTTTCTCTCTACACGAGGACAGAGCGTATGGGAATATAATTATTTTTAATAAAAAGTAAGATGGATTAGATGGTACAGATTGTCATTTCGAATTAAAGAAAATGATAAGGAATGAAAAAAAAATGTATAAGTAGATTTAGTGCTCAAGGAGACTCGGTTATGATAAAATATTGCAATCTGTGCAGATGACAGAGCTGTCCTGTACCCTTAAATCTCTCCATGACAAACATGCACGGCTTAGTTGTGCCTTAAGCTCATTCACTTTGGATCTTCATGTGGGATGCTTTTGGCCAACTCTCTTGTTTTTTCTTTTTGTGTGTGTGTCTTCTACTTTTTTCTTACTCTTGTAACCTGCACTGAAGCTAGTATTCTTAGCATGTAGTTCTATAGTGAACTTCTGCTGATTGGTTTTAGTGTGTATTGAGAAGCACTAGACCTAGACCGACCTGCCTAAATAGTGGTTTTTGAAAGCAAATGTTGACTCAAAGACACCAACCATGCTTTAGGACTTGAGGACACGAAAGCGGCCATAAATGTCTTGCTGGGGAGCTTAAATTCAAACCATTCGCTTGTATATTTACCTGTATACTGGTCTTACACTGTGCAAGTAAAGAACCCATACTCCACTCCGAGGAGCATTTGTCTGTCTTGGATTAGTTTGAGAGGCATGGTTAATAAGTGGACCAGAGAGTGTGAAGTTTGATTAGTTTGAGAGGCATGGTTAATAAGTGGACCAGAGAGTGTGAAGTTTGATTAGTTTGAGAGGCATGGTTAATAAGTGGACCAGAGAGTGTGAAGTTTGATTAGTTTGAGAGGCATGGTTAATAAGTGGACCAGAGAGTGTGAAGTTTGTGGCGCATGGCACCCCAGTAATCTTTGCTTTCACTGTAGGCTTAGCTTTCAACTGTCAGTCTGATTACAACCAAACAGGTGCATTAGCCAGTGGTGAGGTGACTACTCTGTGCCCCCTCCCCCCTCCCCCTGTATCTACTCACAAATATGGGCATGTCTTTCAAGTTGGTTTATCTGAAAATCTGCAAAATGCCTTTATGTTATGCTATATTCTATCATTTAGTAATGTTTCAATAGATTGTATCTCTACAGTTGCCCTTCACAATACAGTGGATTAGCTGGCTCTGATGCAACCTCTGCTTACGTCTATTATCAACTACTCAGGCCAAATTCTAACACTGCAGTTGACGGTCTATTATTTAAAGGGAATGTGAGAAACTTCAGGTTTACGTGTTTTCTCTTTTTTTGTGTGTTAACATTCAAATGAATCTCTAAAGGAAGCTATAATGAACACAGCTTTTACATAAAATGTAGGAGGATTTTCTTCATTTTAACTTTACCTAGCATTTCACCGCACCCTGAAACATCACACTGTCGAGAGCTGATGAGAGCAATTTTGTTTAATTTCCCTGTCACAATTATTTTATTAATATGGATAAAATGGGACATCTGGACATTTAAATGCGTGCCATTATGTGCTCTAAGCAGATGCTCTTTTATGGCCGTTTACAGATGTTGCCGTGACCTGTTTCATATGGATGAGGGCACTTATGGCTTTACAAGATCAACATTAGAAATAAATAAATATTATAGAAAAGTATCTTTTATTTTCCTTAATCTGGTTACTTTCCTCTTGTTTTATCATACCGAATGGCACATTGTCATTCAATGTCAAAGATAATGCTGCTTCTGTAAACCACTACCCTTCAGTGATAGTTGCTCATTTTCTAACCTAGTAATGTTGCGGCCGAGTTGTAGTGGTGTTTTTAGTAATTGTGATATAGATATGGTACCATGGTGGATCTAATGCAGATCTGCTCCAGGGAGGTATAGAGCTGACAAATTGTACATGTTCTTGTGTGCTTATCTCCTGTTTGTCAAGTGTAAGTGGTGAGGAGAGAGAGGAGAAAGGGTCGGCGCGGCTTCTTTCAGGATTAAACACACGTGGGTAAAGGCCCACTCATCATGGGAGAAGGATTACATTTGCTGAACATCTTCATATTATTCCTGAGGTCTTACTGCATTTTGCTTATTGCTATTGCAGGGCACAATCTTTTCAATTCCTACTGGGCCTCTAAAGGCAATCTTTGTAATTCAAAGGCAAGTTATCTAATTTATTATGAAAGGAGAAAAAAAAAGAGTGAGTAGCATTCAAGTTTTTCCTCCTGCAAATTAAATTGAACTGTGTCCTGCTTTACTGAATATGCTTAAAAGATAGTTTGCATGATATGTGGGCCCAGTTGCAATATTGTACAGTGTTTGGTTAAAATGTATGGGCTTTACTGGGGTCCAATAAGCTTTCGTCATAATTATGAACATTCAGAAGGTATAACCTGTAAGCTCCACTGAAGTCAATAACTTAAAATTCGCCTCCCAATTCCAAGAGAAGCACTTTCGTGCTATCAGTGTAATTGTTTCTAAACCAGGGCCAAAGACCTTGAAGCATAATACTCCATCCATTTTAGAAATTCAACAGCAGAACCTCTAAATCACATCACCTCTGTCCCCGCAGCCTCGTCAGTATCTCAAGACTCGAAAGAGGCTTTCGAGAGCAAAATGCGGAGCGCGTCGTGGGAAGAGGCCGTCCTATTTTGATTAATGTGTCTGATCATCAACTCTGAAATCACTTTCGCTTGTTAAACCCATCACACAGTACCATACTCTAACAAGGCACATTTATTTTCTTCTCCAACAGACAGATTTGGTAATTCCCGCGGCTGACTCTAGAACAGCTCTGGCTGAAGTCTGGTGCTGGTACCGAGCCGGAGTTCTCCACTAGCCTGGGTGGGCTAATGCGCTCCATTCAGCGCAGGTTCTGAGACCTCACTGCGGGGGGAGAAGGAAGTCGTTTAGCGTAATTCCCTCTCTCGAAAAAGAGCTCTTTCTCTCACTCCTCTCTCTCTCTCTCTGTCTCTCCCTCCCTCTCTCCCTCTCTCTCCCTCTCCCTCTCTCCTTCCATCCATTATCACAATGCCAATTAACCTCTTCAACACCGGCGGAGTGCCGTGGGCGGATTCCTGGCAGCATCCTGCGCGTAAAAAGCTGCTCTCACCAGGCAATATGTGCTCTCTGCCTCCATTAAGGGTCTTGGGAGGAGGAACAGAGGCTACTAGATAAAGCAAATAAGTGTGTGGGGACGCCGCAATTTCCTTTGTCATACGCTACCATTGTCCTCCGCCGCCAAGTATTAACCAGATGTTAGCCTCCTGGTTTCATACACCTGAGAAATTACTTTAATGCACCTAAACAGCATGCAAGCAAAGTCTTACTGCTCTTTTTTTCACACAGAGGACAGAGGGGAAAAAAGATGCCTGCCCTCGCAACAAAGGGAATAAAAGGTGATATATATCATGTCTAAACTTTGATGTAGATTGACAGTTGTGGTGAGGCATGGAAGCAACTGGCATGTCCTTGTGGTGTTTCCGTGTCTGCGTGGCTTTGGCAAAGGAGAGGATCCTTCAGCTGACCTCTTTGATGTCCCTAGACACTCATTCTTCATAAGGGGAGCCGTGTGTCATTGTCTTATTTATGGTGTGTGTGTGTGTGTGTGTGAGTTTCTGACAAGCAAGATCTTACTGGCATCCCAAGTAGCATACTGTTCTGAAAAGGAGAGAGAGAGAGAGGGAGAGAGAAAGGACGTGTTTGCGTGCGTCTGCATGTGTCTTTGTATGTGTGTGAGAGAGAGAGGGATGAAGGGAAGAGAGAGAAAGAAAGAGAGAGAGAGATTCTCTGGTGAATTCTCTGTCTCCCTCAATAGCCATACTAAATTGGACTTGGTGAACGTAGCCCAGGCAACAACTGGTGCTTGGGGGTGGGGGGGTGACTAAACGGCATATGCAGTAACTTCTTCCATGGATGCTTCTGCCCTTTCATTTATTGTTGGCCGACAGCTGTTGAGTACCTGGCCTGATACGCATTGTCTATTCCGACAATCTTGGCAAGGGCAGCCGAGGAACGAGCCGTGGATTCCAGAACGAGTCCCTTCTCAAAGATAACACTTGTGTCATCTGACTCATGCCTCCATGATCTGCTTCTCCAAAGCGCACTTTGATCCGCCGGTTTCCACACTGCCCGTGCGTTCGCCCGTGTCTCCAAACCCCCTGTTTTTCTGCTTTTTTTTTCTGCTTGACGTAATTGTTCCCCCACTCGATTCTCGCTGATTTGAGTTGAAACGGGACAGATGGCTGCCATCGCCTACCTGTGGGGCTTGCCATGCTTTAGTTCGGTGTTGCAGCAGCGCTACATTAATTTGCTTGTTAAAGCAGGCAGGCAGGGTAGGCAGACAGGGTGGACATATAGTGGACTTTGAAAAGAAAAAAAAACCCAATACAACACAAACAAACAGACAGAACAATGTAAAGCTCATCTGCTCACACCCAACACCCTCCCACTACCCCCTTTTTCCAATCCCTCACCCCACCTCAACCTCTCCCTAACCCTCCCCAGACATTAGAGACAATAGCCGGGTGATATTGTCCTTCGCTACGCAGCGAGAAAGGGATGGTTATTTATAGTGAAGTACCGAGGAGGCGAGTTCTAGGAGCGGTATCCATTTCATGATAAATGAAATTCCTTGGCCCTGCTCGCAACAATGGCCTAGCAGTGCAGGAGTGGCTTAGAGAGCCCAGGCGAGGCGAGACCAGGCGGCGTAGCCCCACACAGCTGTCGGGGCCGTCATGCCTCTTGTCCTGTGGCTTACGCACCCAGCGTCTCGCTCCCTTCACACTTAATGTAGGGAATGGAGGCGGCGAGCCGTGGCTGTGCCCAGCGTCACTCAACAGGCTGCGAAGCTACAAACTCCCCCTGGTCAAGCGCTGGGTCCCTGTGTAAATCTGCTGTGAATTTGACTCTGGTAGTTGCGAAATAGTTGAACATCTGAAATGGGAAATTGTAGTTGTAGTTGCAGAGTCTGGACGTTAAAGTTTTGGGAAATGCAAGGAAAGTGCATGCCAAGACTTGCCTTGATGAATGGCATTAATTATTTCATCATTATCTCCTAGTGGTGCTGTGAATGATAAAGAATCTTCTCACATCACGAATGGAATGCTGTCATGATAAGTAATAGATACCGCTGTTGTTGTAAGCCTCATAAAACAGGAAGCTGCTGCCTTGGCCTCAAATTCCACTCTTTGGTTGTACATAGTGGAAGCAAATTCATCTCCAGATATAATACACTAAGAAGAAAGTAGGTCCGGCAGCCGTAATCCTTCCCACTGTAAGGTATTGTATGTAATATCCTGGAAGGTTAAAAAGAAATTAATCTTTTTAGCCCTGGAACTAAGAAGATTTCAGATATATTTGATTGAGGCATTGAAAATCCTGAAGGAGATTGTCAAAGTCACTGGCATGGCCTGAGTGGGCTCTGAGAGAGCCTGTAGGACATGGATTAGTATCTGCCATCTCATTCACTGGCACCCACGCCCTCTCCACCCCCCACCCTCTCAGTGTCTACCCAGGTAGGGTAGATTTCCCAATACCCTCCATCAATAACCATCAAAATACAATGCTTAAAGTTTCTCAGGCACAGAAATGTGTGTTTATGTTTCACGTGTGCTATGCATTGCTTTAAGACTTGAGAAATAGACAATTAGACTGAGTTGCTATAGCAATACTTGACCATTTGGTTGTATAATGTCAATTGGGGTCATTTTTGGGGTCAAGTTTCTCAAATCTCACTAAAATTGTCCATGTTCTTTGTTTCTTCATGGTTCATGCCTTGTATGCAGTCCCATTTTCGCTGGATACCAGGACAATCCTGAGGTAGATGTGTGCACTAAAGCCAAATATCTGGGCACAAGTGCCCATGTTTCACTTGTGATACGCCACCCTACCTGGGCAGCCGGGTAATAAGGGTCACTTACCCTCATAGCAGACTTAAGCTGAATATATCATAACTCTCTAATAACATTTTCCTACCAGAGTACTCTTCAACTGTTTAATCTTAAATATGTAAAGCCTCAATTTATTTGGAATTACAGAACAATGGTTGACATGTGAGCTCGGTAGATTATAAATCTCCTGCATTCTCTGGCTGATCCTCTTTGCTTCCAATTCTTTTCCGGGAAGATAAAACATTTTTTTTAAAAAGAGTCTGTTTGTGAACCCCAAGACTGTATTATTTTAAGGGAGCTGAAATTGATTTTTCTTGATGACAAAAATAAACCTCCTGAGGCCTTACCCTACCACTCTCTCCAAAAAGGGTGTGGACAAATCAGGACAAATCAATCAATCGGTGAAGTCACAGGGATTTCACTGTTGAGCACTGCAAGCAACCCCCATCCCCTCCCACCACCACCACCAGACACGCCACAGCTTGTCTTGTTCAATAGTCCTTGCTTGGATCTTGTTTTACACGAGGAGCCGTAACTTAATGCTAAAGATGGTAATTGAAAGGATTGTTGGATGGGCACTCTTTACATCTCCACTCCTCACTTGATCCTCTTGCCATTTGCTACTGGCATGTACTTGTCTCCTTCCCCTCAGAGGCCTACTCAAGGCTCTGAGAAGAATCTCCAAATGAGATTGGATTCCTGGAGCACCGCTCAAGTCATCGAGCACAGCAGTGGTCTGCTTCAGTGTTCTATAGTGTTGAGAGATCTGGTAATGAGAGCAAAATTAAAGTTGTATGAGTCTTGGATGAAAGTTGAAGCTGTCGCCAGTACCTTCTAAGAACATTCAGAAGTACTCTGAGAAAGCCTTGTCTATGACATTTCAAAAGCATTTCATGCATTACATCATATTGTTTCAGTGGGGTTTGCATGTCAAAACTCACTCCAAACCTCTTTCAGAGATTCACCCAGGGCGCAAACTGCATATTTAGTAATCATTTGTTTGTCCAGATTTGGGCTATTCTTCTTTTGTGCTATTGTGGATTTGTTCCTTGCCTGTGTTGAATACAGAGTAATACAAACTCTTGAGGAGTTTAAACTATGTTTTCATTGAGAGTATGTTTCAGTGAACAAGTCCCCAGGACAAAGGACTTGACTGTGAATCCAAGGCCTTTTGCCACTGAACAAACAGCACTTTGAACGTGAAACAAACATAGGCTGGACTGCTGCTCGCACGTTCCCTGCTATTTCCAACTTAGAGGCCAAGGGGCTGAAGGGGACAAAAAGGACTCCATACTGTGTGTGTTTAGCCTCTTCCTGGGCATGCACACACGCTCTTCACACAGTACACAGACATCAACATCAGAGCCCGGAGAGGAGAAACCACACAGAGACCAATGATTAAATATGAGTAGGTGCGATACAAGACAGCCCTACCGTGCTACTCTGCAAATGCAAATTTTAAAGGACTTGGAAGGGCTATAGAAGCGAGTTGAAAGGAAAGAGCTGGTGGCTATTTTCCCTGACTTTTTTCCTCCCCCCTCTCTCTATCTCTATCTCTCTTTCTCTCTCTCTCTCTCTCTCTCTATCTATCTCTACCTCTCACACACACACAAATTCTGTGCGTCTCTCTAAGGTCTGTTGACAAACTGAAAACCCTTGTGGACTTGAAAGCCTCCGTTGGCCGTTTTTAATGATCTTAGGCTGCAGTTAATTAATTAATTACAAGCTGGTGGTTTGCTAGCCTCCCAGCCCAATCTTACGGCAACCCTCAAACACCCCCATCTACCCACCCACCCCACACACCTCACACCTCACCCTAACACAAACACACACACACACACACACAAACACACGTCGATTGCCCATTGTGGTTAAAGTTGGGACTTGCAATGTGCCCGGAACAAGACTCACATTACAACCACTAGGTGTCACTAAGTCATTTAATACACAGTAGCTTTTGTTTCTATCAGTTGGGCAGCTATTTAAAACCATGAGGTGACTATGATAAACAACAAAACTCCCTCAGCCACTGGGTGTACTTTGCACTAACCAAACTCAGCTGTCTTTTGTATTCTGTATTTCTATTATTTATAGTCCCAGTAGTTAAATGTATTACACTATGAAGAGACTGGAAGTAATGCCCCATACATTTTAAGCTATACATTTGAATACAAAATCTATATTTTTTGTCTTATATATTTGACTGTGATGTCAAGTATAAGTCTTATTGAAAAAAAACTAAACATTCTTAGGAATGCCTCTGAGGTACTCTGCAAAAACTGTTTATATGCAAACCAGCCTTCTCTCCTAACCCTAAGCTCTATCAGTCTTTGCCAAATTAAAAATCTAACATCATGTTTCTGGTGTCTGTGCAAGCATACCGACTAACATCTGGTGTCAAATTGGTCTGAAGTTCAGGGAGAACACACTTGGAAATTCCTCAGCATGTGTGAGGCGACAGCAGTGTGTGTGTGTGTGTGTGTGTGTGTGTGTGTGTGTGTGTGTGTGTGTGTGTGTGTGTGAGTGTGTGTGTGTCCTCCCAGGGACCTTTTTAACTCCACCATTTGCTCAGAGCCACACTTCAGCGGCGTAGCGGCCATGTTGCTGATTCTCCCCCTGGTTGCCATTCTGCAGGCAGTGTCATTTGGTGTAATAGGGCTTTGTGCATGATCAACTTCGGGGCTTCTCAGTGGCAGGAGGATGGCACTGGCAATGGAGGAGAAAAATGAAATAAAAAAGAGAAAGGTAGCAGAGCTGTTCTACTTGTGGTCATGCTTTTCCCCAGTTCTCTCTCTCTCTCCCTCCCCTTCTATTTCCTTCATCTCTATCTCTTTACCTCTTTTCATCATGCCTGTCTCTCTTCCTTCTCGGTCCTTTACCCTGCCATTGCCTCTCTGGCTGTCTCTCTTTTTCTTTCTTTCTCGTTCTCTCTCTCTCGTTTTCTCTCTCCTCTGTGCCTGAGTTCGT
The DNA here is from genome assembly GCF_017589495.1 of Alosa alosa. Taxonomy (NCBI): domain Eukaryota; kingdom Metazoa; phylum Chordata; class Actinopteri; order Clupeiformes; family Clupeidae; genus Alosa; species Alosa alosa. Next base: position 27,748,565 of record NC_063207.1, read on the forward strand.
AGCGCCTCTCTACACTTGGCTACTCATGGCAGGACAATTGGTACTTGAGCAAGGCAATATCATCCCACCAGCACCCCCCCCCCCCTCCCCTCCCCCCCTCCCCAGTTGAGGCAGAACAGGGGCCCATAAAAGTAGCAGAAAGATGTATTAAAGGTAGTAAATATACACATCTAGTCAGTGAGCTGTGAAAGTTGTGAATTGGTTTTTAAAGCTTTGTTAAGACCAGAAAGCACAGATGTTAAAAACAGGTTCAGCTGCAGGGACAGATGGTATTTGATTATGAAGCAGACTGCTGGTGTAATGCAAAGATGCTGCTTCAGCCCAACCGCAAGGAGCTGTCTGTCCAGGGCTGTGGGATTCAGGTGGCACCAGGAGTGTGTTTCTCCCCCCACACACACCCCTTTCCCTTCTTCTCCTCCTCTCCTTCCTTCTTTTTAAAGACCCAGCTAGCGATAGAAGGCTGCTCAGCATGCATGGGTGGTGCTGAACACACAAGCAAATTACCTAAAACTAAAAGAGAGAGAGAGAGAAAAAACATCTTTGCTTTTTAGTCATGCAGAGCTCTTTGGTTTGCTTTTTCCCCCTCGATATTGAAAGTGAGGTGTGTGTGTGTGTGTGTGTGTTTCCTTCTTTTTTGCCTTTAAATGTGCAGGCTATGTGTTCATTGCCCTCTGCCTCCGCAGTGATTATGTCTGTTTCAAACAGATGCACCAGCATCTGCAGTCGTCTCCACTGCCAGAAGAAATGATGGGGGTCATTGTCTTCTCACACAAAGACAAGGTCACGCATGGCACAGTTATTTTCATTTTTTAAAGCGCAATTAAGACTGAACTCTTTGATCTGACACAGGAATTCTGAGGGAGATTTCAGGGCTGCTCTGCAGGGGTAGTGTGTGTGATAGCGCTAATATAAAATGCCACCCCTCTGGTTAAACCACATCAACATGTGAGGAAGATAAACAGGCTAAATAGAAATAGAAATGCTAAAGTATCTCAAGTAGTAAATAATTCAGTTAGCTTTATTCCTTCTGTTTTTCTGTGCATGTCCAGACACCATGTCTTTATTCATTTCCTTCTTCCTCAGAGTAAATATGTTAAAAAGGTGTTTTTCTTTAAACTAGAGCAAACAAAGCAATACTATCTCTTTGGGGGAGGGTGGGGTGGTGTGTGGGTGGATGGGGGTGGCAGGAGAGAGAGAGAGAGAGAGTGAGAGAGAGAAAGAGAGAGAAAGGGAGAGGGTAAGAGAGAGAGGATGGAGATGATGATGGTTTAAAAAAAAAATTCAACAATGACCGAGCCAACACAAACACAGCTGTTTTATTGTTGTGCTGTTAAGATGTGGTTTCTGAAAAGCCGGCCGGCGATGAAATCAAACAGAAGGGGGTTGGTTGGGGGGACGTTTGGAAGGGTTGTAGGTGGACACGGGTGGGGGTGGGGGGGTTTGCCCCCGTCATTACAGGGCCGAGTGACCTCACCTCCTGTTCGGCAACACTATCACTGCTGCTGCTGCTGCTGCACTACTGTAGTCGCCGCTGCCGCTGAGCGAGTGCCTGCCCGCCGCGCTAAAGTGGCTCTTTGTATCAGACTATAAATTACAGTGCCGCCTGGCCAATCCCACCGCGGCCCCACCGTCACAAAGGCCCCTCACTGCTCCTCAGCCTGCCCTATCCTAATGCCCGCCCCCCCACACACACACACCCTGCTCACCTTTTCATATCTGAGGCCTTTCTTTGTGAATCTGACCAAATAATAAGGGTGCGTGTGTGTGTTTATTTATTCATGAGTGCGTGAATGTGGAAGGATCAGTGTTTGTGTGTGTGTGAATATAAATATGTTTTAAAACCCTTTTTATGCCATGTCGAAGGCACTAACAATGTCACTGACAAACTGTCACATAAGTATATGATGATTTGTGTGCTGCCAAGCTTTGCAGGCTTCTGTCAATTCCACTGGCTTATTGTGAAGAGGTATAGAGGGCTGTTCCAACACTCCATAACACATTCATATTTAAATCAGTAAATAGCCTAATTAGGTGTAGGTGTGTTTGTGTGTGTGTGTGTGTGTGTGTGTGTGTGTGTGTGTGTGTGTTTCTGTGACTGTCTCTGTGTCTGAATGTATGAGAATACCATGTTTGAATGTGAGCGAGACCAACTGTTTAAAATAGTGTAGTTTTGTAACAGATTTCTGAGGACCAACAGATTGGACTTTGTTTTTATTTTGCACAAGCTTGCATATGTACTGCACATACATTCAGTTCATAGAAGATGGAAGGCACACCAGGCAATTCAACTACTGTATTGTGTAGGTGGTACAAAGCAAAGGTAAAGATTTGATTGAAGAACTTGAAAAAAGACAAAAAAAAGGCAAACACACAAAAGAAACTATTTTTTTTTACCTTCCAAACAAAACAGAAGAAAACTTTTTTTTTTTACATACTCCTTTTTTTCCACAGATGTCAAGTTTCCTCTTGAACAGCAGGTCATGGTATTCCATTGGCTACTCGCATTTCCAGTGCTTTGTTTTTTTCTCTCCTCTACTGAGTAGAGCATCGTAGTGTTTGATTCTACCAAATAATATTACAGTATGTCCTTGAAAGAACAAAATTGTACATCTTCACCAAATAAATTAGGATAAATTAAACCAATAAATTATGAAAATTCTGCAAGACGAATTGACAACAAAAATCCACAATGCAACTTGTTACCTATGTATGTGTACAGGTCAAATAATTCATGTATTTTTTAATTCTTCTTATATATGCATCAAAGATACTGTGTCATGAAACGTCAGCTGGAATTACTTTTACTAGAATCAAACAATTCTTTTAATACAAAAAAAGCGTAACAATGCTATTTACATCATATTGCTAATGGGAGAAGAAAGGCAGTAGTTTTTCACTCTTGGGTTCTATTTACACACATCCCAACCAGGGTGAATTAAGTTTAAAAACGCTCTAAGGGACACAGGACCCTGTAGGAATATAGCTCAAACATTTACAAAGAGTGGAAAAATTGAGAAACACGTATCCATATACATGTAATCACCCTTCCCCCCACCCCATCCCTTAAACCTGCCCTCAAAAGAAAGAACGGAAAAAAATAATGTACACATTTTCCCCCATACCAGTATTTTCTAGCTGTCCCTTTGTTATGGAACATATCAGTCACTTCTGCTGGAGTTTGCCAAAACAGTCAAAGAGATAATAACCTGATCACTGTTACACCTCTTCAACAAAACAGACACTCCTCCAGCTGGGTGTACACTTGTTCACAGGTTGAAAGCTTAAACCCATGGGAGTTTACTTTGTGACAATGTGACTACAATGTAATTCTTCCATCTAAACAGAATAGCAATTCCACCCTGGAAATGGTAAATATCAGTGAGCTGAAAGTAGTTCAATCCTGACTGTGTCACAGTGAAATGTTTACATCAAAATCATTTGCTTGAAATTAGCATCTATAGTTTAGTGTGGATATCTTTTGTGGAAGCCTCCATAAAAGTATGGGTGCAGTACACAGGGTAACACTTCAATCAAAAAATAATAACATACAACACAGAAATATTCAAGATTATTCAAGAAAGTTGGCCTCCCCCTCTCAAATCAAAGAAGAAACATCACAAGGGGATGTATGGAATGAAGAGCTCAGCTCCAGCTGCGCCTTTCAATGTAAAACTAAAACACATGAGATGCCCTGGACTCACACACAGCACACCAATCCAACCCACAACCCAAACTGGAACAAAGCAAACAGACACAATATTTCCTCCCAGAAATACAAAGTCACAGGGGGCCAGAGAGTGGTTGCAGGACCTTCAAATCACAAGCAGTGATGAAGTGTGAAGTTGGACTTTTTAAAAGAATACAATCTTGACACCTCTGGTGCTCCACCATCTCTGTTTGGTTAAAGGACAGATTTGAATCAGGCAATTGCTACTGAGCTCTTCAGGAAAAATGGCTGAATTGCCAAGTTGAATTCTAACCTTCTATGTCCTAATACTCTCAAGAAGAGACTAGAGGAATGGTGACAACATAGTTCTATTCAACATCACATACTTATATTCTGTTGATTCAACACAATGCAATTTCAAATCAAATCTAAACTGTACAACAGTGAGAGATACCAAATAAAGGGTATAAAATATGTCATCTATGAAAGGGATGAGTTGTTTTTCTCTTACATAGATTGTATACAGATACACTGCAGTATTTCTCTTTCTCTCTCTCTCTCTCACACACACACACACACACACACACACACACACATACATACAGTACAAACACACAATATTGCTTCTGTGCTACCTTTCATAATATGTGAAAATTATCCTGTATTAAATATCAGATCCTACTGCAAATTTCAACCTTGAGAGTTCAAGGAAAATTTCAGCACACAAAAATTTGTTCTAAAAATGCCTTTTGTGTTTTTAAAAGACCTAATTCTCCACCACTGTGATACTGAATGACATGAACAAAAGTAAAAAATAAAAACCTCACAGTTAATGCATAGCTGTCACCATTTGGAAATGCAATGACACTCTGATGTTGCAGTTGCAATGTAGTTCCAATGAAGAGAATGAAGCCTTTTTGTCAAAGAGGACAGCACTTAATGAAGAGCTGAGATCACTGGGAGTGTATGCTGAAATGATCTGACTTAATTTTGTGCTATCTCCTTAAAACAATTTGCTGGTGTTTATGATTCGAGGCACAGACAGCTTGTTAGATATCTCCCCTTCAAACACACACACACACACACACACACACACACACACACACACACACACATTAAATGATCATTTGAGGCAGCTCAAACTGACACTACAGACTGAGTATTTGAGTATTGAGTATTAGAGTATTATTTGAGTGGTTTCCACACTTAGTCTGGTGCAAAGTTATGAATGACATGACTGCTTTTAAAACATAGTGGATTTTCTTAGCTCTTTCCACTGCCCAGTGTTTCCAAACTAATCCTCTGTGCCGATTTCAATATCTAAAATGGATGCTGCTTTGACCATCTCTAGGTCAACAGTGTCACTGAGCATTACAATAAAAGGAAGTGACTAAAACGTACTAACACAGGTACAGTTTTCTGATTACATATTTGCGCAAGAGGTATAATCAGTTTTAATACAAGTGTTCAAGCTCATGACGATTATTTAGAAGTGTTTCCCGTATATTGTTGAAAGCTAGCATCACAAAAGCAGTTGACTGTCAACAACAATAAGGGGTGGGAGGGCTGTTAAGTTGAGAAGACCTGTGCCTGTCTGTTTCTTTTTCTTTCTCTAACGTGTGGTCTAACATCACTTCTCTTTTTTTAATACAATGCATAGTGAAAACGTTGGCACTTTGTTCCTACCATTGTCTGCATTGTCCAGTGCCTGCAGATCCTGCCAGTGCTTGGAGCATAATGACGGGACCTCACCCTGCTTTGTGCCCATTAATCTACAAGTCAGCAGGTTTTTTAAGGCATTGTGCTGACAATAATTGCAGGTCCTGCATTTCAATTCATCAGCTGTATTTTACAAATGCAAACAGCACTGCTACTTTAGACAGCGTGTGTGGGTGTGTGTGTGCGCACGTGTGTTTGTGTGTGTGTGTGTGTGTGTGAGAGAGAGCAAGTGAGGGAGGGGGGATGTGAAAGAGAGAGATCACATGTCCAGTCCTTGCCCTCCAAAAAAGCCAACCTTACTTCTGTAAGCGAGACAAATTAGGGAAGAAAAAACTGTTTGCCACGACATTTAGACAAGTCACTGTTGAAGCTTCTACATTTAAAAAAGACAAATGTGAGGGAAATATACAGAGATGAAAACATAAGGACTGAATTCTGCTGTCTTCAAAATGACATTGTGAGGACTGAACTATGGCCATCTGTGTTCAAGTACTCAATCTCCTCATGTAGAAATGTGTTACCTTCTCTCTCTCTCTAACACACACACACACACACCCTTCTTTGCCATTTGTTTTGTTGCTTTGTTTTAAATTCAAATTGTTTCAGCAGTAATAAACGGTACACTTTCATAGCTTATTATAAAAGAAAAATGAAATCTTTATATTATGAAGAGTATGAATACAAAACAGTAAAGAAAAAGAAATCACTGTGAAAGAACAATCACAAAAGGGCTCTAGACCTCAAATAAAATTTGCGCTAAATAATTAAAGGAATAATAATGATAATAATAATAATAATAATAATAATAATAATAATAATAATAATAATAATAATATTTTAGTCGAGGAGATGACACATTTTTTCTTCAGTTAAAAGGTGTCTATACCACCATTCAGACCAATAAAACAGAATTCAGTCCATTAATAGAGGTGTTTCCCTACCAGCAGGTGGGAAGAGCGACAACAACAACAAACCCCTTGTTTTGGGGGATCGAGGGCCCTCATTGGACTTGTGAGTGTGTGTGTGTGTGTGTGTGTGTGTGTGTGTGTGTGTGTGTGTGTGTGTGTGTGTGTGTGTGTGTGTGTGTGTGTGTGTATATATGTGTGTGTGTGCTTGTGTGAGCACGCGTACGGCTGACTGCGACAGTGTGCTTTTAGAATGGGCAAGAATGGTCTCTCTCTGTGGGAAAGCATCCATCTTTTTTTGTGCAAAAGCCGGCCTGGCCCAGTGTGAAATGGCCATGTTGCTTGGTTACAGGAGAGGCTGCGCTGTCAAGGAGGCTGCCGCTGAGCGGGGCCTGCCTCCCCTGGTGCCTACGCTATCAAAGTGGACACAATACACAAAAACACTGGACCCGTGCCAACGGCGAGAAAGAAAAGGCCAAATGGAGAAAGCGGTTATCACAGTCCCTTCAAAAACATGTCAGATATATGTTTTGCTTTGATTTTTTTTGTTTGTTTGGTTTTTGTTTGGTGGTAGAAAATTTATACCCCTCTATTTTTTTGTGCAAAGAATAATTTATTATTATTATTTTTTAAAATGTAGCATTGCCATGAGAAACAGGAGAACCACGTGTCAATTTGTAGCAAGCATTGATAACATCAATAGGAATAATTATATTAATCATAAATAATAATTACATCTATACAAGCTACAAATGTAAAGTTGTATTTCTGCAATAAAACCCTCACACACACACACACACACACACATCACACATCCCACAGGTGAAACCAAAGCCTTTTGGGGTGGCCGTTCAGGCCTTAGGGTCTCTAGTAAGGCTGAAAGTTTTCGGGAAAGTTTTTAGTTTCAGTTCTATGAGTCACCAGAGTGTGGAATAATAATGCCCAGAAACTTAAAGAGCATCGCATGAAACATGAGAGGGAAAGGAATCAAGTAGAAACAGTCAAAAAAATATAACAACCAGAGTTTTCCTTCCAAAGAAGAAGAATAAGAAGCACAGAGGAAGAAAGAAAGAAAGAAAAAAATATGTACATGAAAATATGTATATGAACAGCTAAATCGTCCAAAAGGGTAGCCAGTGTGAAGGAGGGGGGAGGGGCAAAATAGTGATGCTACTTCGTACTTCATAACAACAAGAGGTGTTGGAGGGCGTTAGCCGTTGGTATTATGTGGTGTGGTGTGAGGGAGCAGGAGGGGAAATGTGATTTTTTTTTGTGTCATTACTCGTGTAGAAGCTCCTGTAGACAGTTGGGCGATTTGAAAATCTCCGGGACCTCACTGTCCAGCTTGCAGATGACCTTGTATATGGCCTTCTTCCAGGAAGGATCAACGTCTTTGCCTGCCACAATGGCATTGAAAAACTCACGTAACGTGATCTGTGCCACTTCCAGGAACCGCTCCGGAACCTGCTGATACACAAGGAGACAATGACATTAATAAACGGATTGGATTGCAATCCCAAGTCTCTGATTAACAAAAACCAAGGCTGCAGCAAAGCTCCTGTAAGACAAAGGGACCAGACACTCTCTCTCTTTCTCTCTCTCCCCCCTTTCTCTCTTTCTCTCACTCTCAGAGCCCTCAGCTTCCCACAGGTCTGTAACAACCTGCCAATCAGATCTGAAGTTGATAGAAGCACAATGACATCAACGTATATTATATAGACAGTAGGCTAGTCAAAAATAAAAGTAAACAAACTAAAATAAATGTAGAAAATTAAAAACAGAAAATGAAATCTTTGACATACTGCCAATATTTTCGGGATGTTAGGTTACACACAATCACATACACTCTCATAAACAAACAATTGACAATTTCAACGTTTTAACGGAATTTGAGAATCCCATTGCAATCACTGTGCGAATCAGCATGTTACGTGGTTAAACATTAGCCAACAAGTTCCCAATTCTTGAACGGCTTCCTTACAAGCCACACAATCAAACATCTTGACTTCTCTTTTCTTGACACCTCAGTGTTGATCTTTCTCATGAAATCACTCTTCCTTTCTCCTCCTCTGTGTTTTCACAGGACAGGGCTTGTACGTCACATCACATGTCACGTCAGGCAGCAGAAGATGCTGCTGCAGATCTAGAACACATATGGGTGACCAAATCTATCCCACGGCCAGCAACTCTTATTGTCTCCTCCTCTGAGTCAAGGTGAGTCACTTCCTCTACTGAACAATGTGCCAGTAAAGGGAGAACAACACAACACTTAAGCCTACTGTGGACTGCACTGGTCAAGTTTATGATAGTGAAGTAAATGGATAGATAGATAGATAGATAGATAGCATGGATAGATAGATAGATAAATAGACAGATATATAGCATGGATAGATAGTATAGGAATAGTCATATGGTATAGCATAAGTATAGTATAGTAATGGTCAGTGAAGTGTACAACTATTAAACCATGTAAATGGGAGGAGTAAGACTAATTTAACCCCAGTAAGGAATGGACAGCTGAACTCAGGCCCATTGCTCTGCCCAGTGTGAGCAGTTATGGCCTGCTGTTCAGAGACTCGTCCGAGCCCCACCCCTCCCTACTTCCTCTCCGGCCACACCAGCAGTGCCTACTCTGCTCCCCATGATGCACACAAACTGTTCCTCTTCCTACACGCATCAGGTGGCAGAGAGAAAGGAAGAGGGAGAGAAAGGTGGCAAAGAGAGAGAGAGAGAGAAAGGGATTGGGCAGAACAGAACGAGAGACAGAAGGAGAGAAAGAGGAGGGAGAGGAATTGGGAAACAGTGAAAGGCAGGGAACGAGACGATGAGGGAGGGAGAGAGAGAGAGAGAGATAAGGAAGGGGGGAGGCAGAAGGAGGTAGACAGAAGGAAGGAAAGTGAGACCATGTGCCTCTCCTCTGCTAGCGGCAGTCTCACAGTGGGACTCTGACATCTCTCTCCCTCCCTCTTTCTCTCTCTCTACTCCTCCTCCTCCGTGCTGCCCGCCCGCCCTGGCGAGGCCGTGTGTGTGTGTGTGTGTGTGTGTGTGTGTGTGTGTGTGTGTGTGTGTGTGTGTGTGTGGGGGTGAGTGTGTGTGTGTGTGTGTGCCGTGACTCAGTGGGCTCGGCAGGGCCAAGTCCACGGGCGCACTGGAAACCATCCTCTGATCTCTTTAGTAGCCTTGACAGCCCTGCTCCTCGACACTATGGGGATGATTAGCCTCGCTAAGAACCCTGCCACCTCCCCTTGAGCAAGACAAGACACTTCCCAGACACACACACACACCCACTCACAGACACATACACACACACTAACACATACACTCACACAAACACACACACTCATCCTTGGGCAGGATTCTGTGCTGTGCTCTGTGTGTGTGTGTGTGTGTGTGTGCACGCGCCCTTGTATTGCATGAGTGCACACAAACACACACACACACTAAAAAACACATGCACATACAGTACATACACACGCACCTTATTCTCACAATAGAGAAGGGAGTGTAAAAGTATAACGGTTGAATTGGTGCATCGGAAACAAACAAACAAAAAAAAAACATAAATAAATATAAAACAAATTGTGAAGGAGAGGTCGTGTCTGATGAAGGGCTTGAGTGGGCCCGAAACGTCACGGTAATTAAACTATAACTTGGGAGCATATACTGGTGTTGCGGACTTTTTTCCCCCTCTCTCTCTGCAGACACTCCCCCATAAAGCAGTTGCCCAAACTATCTCCATAAAGCACTCGCATACAACTCAGAACTCCTGCCATGTCAGCACATCAATCTATTTAGCAGAGGGGACATTTAAAACAAAAAAAAGTCTGAGTTTTGCAAGGTTAAAGTTCGACAATGAGGGCTCCTCTCTCGCACACCTCACTCAGCGGGGCCACCCTTAAAGTTGCGCTGTGCCCCCCGCGGCCATCAATCACGCGCTGACTGGCCACCCGCAACGTTGCGTGCCAGGTGAGCTGGAAGGGCGAAGGGCCAGGGCAAAAGCATGCCAGCCATGCCACTCCAGCCATCCCGCGCAGACACCCTCATTTTCCACTCCGTGTTAAATATACTGTCATCACATGGATCCGCCGACCCTGTCACTGAACCAGGGGGCACTGGATGCTTGTGGATGTTTATGTCTTGGCGGAGTTCTCAGGCTAAAAGTACAGCGTGGAGGTGCAGAATGATTTATTTAGCATTTAGCGGAATTGCTAAATTGGTTGCGTAGACGTAGCACATAATGGAGTTTTGTAATGGGTGTGATGGGTCTGTGTAAAGGTGACAGTGGACGCAGCTGCACAGGTATGGCAGGACAACAACAAATGGCCCTTGAGCACCAGCCCTTCCCTTTCAAACAAACAAAAATCCTGTCCATGTAACAAATTGAGCTTTTTTTTTTTCTTTTTTTTTTTTTTTTTTTGCAACATTCCTCTATGGCCCGCTACAGTCTTTTCTCTCCTTTCTCCTGGGGCAAGATCACGTACTGTACTGCAAGAGAGAGAAAAAAAAAGAAAGACAGACAAAAAAAAAAGCCCTGCCCAAGTCCTTTTGGCTCGAGTCTGTCTCCTTCTCCTTCTCCCTCTCTCCCTCTCTCCCTCTCCCTCTCTCCCTCTTTCTCTCTCTCTCCCCGAGGGGTACAGCCTTCAGGGGTCATTTGTTTGATTATGCTGACTGTCCCCAGCCTCGGCGGTACACAATAAAAGCCTGACATAGCAGGCTGCTTGCCTTCTGTGTCCTGCAGATACTCATCATGAGTGTCAGGACATACCAAGGTTAGTGGTCACTGGAACGCAGCTCGTAGGCGAAGCCTTGCCAAGCGCACTTGGCTGATGAATGAATGTCACATGGAATGGAAGGGGAGGGGGGTGGGGTGGGGTGGGGTGGGGAGTCGTGAAGGGGAGTGGGTGTGTGTGTGTGTGAGGGGGGGGGGGTATTACAAAGGTTATAGATATCCCACCTCCCCAACACCCATCCGCACCCCCTACTGACGACCCCCCCACACACACCCTTCCTCCCCTCCACACACACACCTCTTTTTCTTCCCTTCCCCCTTTTTTTTTGCTGGTGTGTTGTTGTTGAAGCGCCCCCTCCTTCACCGCTGCTCCAAACCAGTGTTCTGAAACAGGCGAGCGATTTTGACATGGCTCAGAAAGGTGCCCTTCTTAAGCCTTGGGGCTCTCGGGAGGCCCCACGCACTCGCTCCCTCTCCCTCCCTGGCACGCACACTGCTTCGCCATGCAGGTGTGCTCTATGAGCCGTCCACTGGAGCCTCTGCTCAAACACGGCTTAAGAGCGCATCGCTTACAAAACCAAGTCAGATATTTACTGATCTACCTTCCAACTCTCTCTCTCTCTCTCTCTCTCTCTCTCTCTCTCTCTCTCTCTCTCTCTCTCTCTCACTATTTTCCTCTTTTAACTCTTCAGGGCATACATTATGGTGCAGTGACTATAAATTACGTAGTCACACACCAATCTTTTCTTAGGCCGAGAGGTAAGGTAAAGAAATGCAAGTGGCTTCCGTGCTGCTAAGAATATTCCGTCGAGGAATCTCTCCTCCCCCGTGTCTTTCTTCCTTCCTTTTTTTTTACTATGAAAGGGCAGCGAAATGCTGACTGTAAGGAGAAGACAATGTCAAGGAGAAAAGGGTATTGGTATTTTGGATCCTCTTGACTGCTTGCCTTGGAGGGTGGGGGGAGAGGGACAGAGAGAGAGTGGGAGAGAAAGACAGAGAGGGAGGGATAGAGGGACAGAGTGAGAGAGGAAGGAAGAGAAAGAAAGAGAGGGAGAGAGAGAGAAAAGAGAGAGGGAGAGTTATTCTTGTCACAAACCCTTTTGTCTGCCTCTGCTGACTGCTTTGCCCATAGGCAGGAGCGGCAGCGTGCTTTAACTGTTTTGTCACCTCCTCCCCGCATCACACGGATCAGCTGTTGTGCTTTTGTTGCAGGGCATTGTGAAGGCTAATCCGCCGTGGCCCTCTCTGCTGCACACTGAACACCGCTCAATCGCATCTCTCTCTCTCTCTCCTCTCTCTCTCTCTCTCTCACACACACACACACAGACACACGCACACACAAAGCCTGACTCCCTCACACACACAAACTCCAAATAAATATCTCATATAGCCCTTTTAACTACTCATGATTCTGTCAAAGTGAACAGGAAAAAAGAGAAGGGGTAAAACAAATTGAGACAAAACATGGCAGTTTACAGTTTACAAAGTGGCAGTTTACAGACCCACTGTGAGCGATCTGAGAGGGAATTAACACACATTGTCTTGGCTTGACATTGTAGGGGATGCCTGTTGTATTTTTTCCCCTTTTTACTGACATCTCACCAAATATTTGTATTTTCTTTGCCTTTGGAGAGACCAGCGTCACTTCAACATAAAAAAATCACTCTCAAATCACTTCCTATCAGTATCTGTTAGTTGATTGACTTCAGCAGAGCCCCCTCCTCAACTGAAATGTACTGGCTTGGCCAAATCGACTCAAGATGTAGAAAGGACAGCAGAATGCCACGCAGGGCTGCCAATGGATGGGCCTTGTGCTGTAAGGTTTCAGCATCTCTTCTCTTCTCTTCTCTTCTCTTCTCTTCTCTTCTTCCCTCGGCTTGCAGGCTCCTCACAGTTTCTGGCGGCGTCTTATCTCGCCGATTTTGGCCATAAAAGAGATCCCCTTTATTAACGAGCCGTCGGTGAGATCTGTGCCTCTGAGCCTGCCTGCCTGCTTGCCTGCCTGCTTGCCTGCCTGTCTGCTTGCCTGCTTGCCTTTGTGTTTCTCCCCTCTGTGATCAGTGCACTGGCATTGTTGTGCCCCGTGTTTGGTGGTTGCCAAGGATGATAGGGTTGAGGGAGAGAGAGCAGGATGGAGAGAGAGAGAGGGGGGTGTGTGTGAAGAGAAGGCCTCCATGAAAGAAGGAAGGACATTACATGGCCTATCCACTGACAAACACAAGATGAGAGGTGGAGAGGGAGGGAGGGAGGGAGGGAGAGAAAGGGTGCGCAGCAGGAGCTGGGGCGAAACATCCCCCCAGTGCTTCACCCAGCATTCATTCACCCTTGTGTGTGTGCACACTCGTCCCTCTAAACAAACTCGCCCAATCCCCGCTGTTTGTTGGGTAAATATTGATCGAGGAGAGACTTACCTCCTGATAACTGCCACACAATCCAAGGACTGAGAGAGGGGTGGGGTGGGGTATGGTGGGTGGGGAGGGAGAGACACAGGGAGGAGGGAGACTAGCCAAGGGAAGGTGGGCTAGGGGGACTGGGCTGTGTGTGTGTGTGTGTGTGTGTGTGTGTGTGTGTGTGTGTGTGTGTGTGTGTGTGTGTGTGTGTGTGTGTGTGTGTGTACGTGAGAGACAAGCTGCACAGATGAAGACATGATCTAGTAAATCGCTCCAGCACAAAAGAGCCACCATGGGGAGCCTTCCCTGGTGCTCATTTGAATCTGTGCTGTCCATCTCCATCTCCCCTCTTCCTCAGTGCTTGTGTTGCGTGGAGAGGGTTTCATTTCCTTATTCAGTTAATTATTACAAGCCACTGCCCACCCCCCCTTTTTTACTGGAATCCAGGGGACTGGATGTCTTTCTCACCAAAGACAATGTGCTCAGAGACTGTTTTTATTTGTTCAGGAAAAGCAGCTGAGCATAGATAGGTAGGCATATGCCTTGGCCAGCTTGCAGCTTGCCCCATAATCTGAAGGTTGATTCAGTGGATTTTGGTTAGTTTGCATTTGGTTAGTTTGAGTGTTATTTACCCAATATTTGAACTTTGAATCAAACATGAAAATGCCTGATGTTGATTAGGACTGTTTTATTTACTGTGCCTGCACCAAATCTTGTGTATGAAATGTATAAGCTTTTTATAAGGTATAATATTAATCATGTGTTAACTGAAGCAATAATAACAATCACACTACTCATGTTTTTGGTACATGCATGTCCAGTTGGGAGGTGACCTGGTATGGTGTGGGTACAAAGAGAACGAGGGAGAGACAGTAAAAAAGAGAGGGAGAGGGGGAAAAGAAAGTGTGAGAGAGAGGGACAGAGGGATGTGACTTCCAAAACAACTCAAGGCTCCCTTTTCATGGTGTTGGCAGATAGTTTTTAATAATAGTAGGCCTGTCTCTTAGTTTGCATGCTGTATCAACTTTCCCCTGTTGATGCAAGGCCATGCCATGCAATAAATCAGAGAGGCAGCCCTATTCCCAACTGACAGCAATATGGCCTATAACTCATACACTCTTTGGGCTGTGTGTGCCTATTATCCTCTGTGCTTTCTGATGGGTCTATAACAGCTGTCTCTGCCATTATAGAAATATAGTCAAATTTGCACATATAGTGGGGTTTGTGCTAAGAGCTAAAATAATATGTTCTTTGTATGTGTGAATGTATGCAAGTGAACCCAGGTACTGCAGGTTCATGAGAAGGGGCAGCAGGGAGGGCTTTTCTTTCCCTTTTTTCACTTGTGTTTTTTTCCGTAAGAGATAATGGATTGACAGTGAGCAAATACGTCTCAAGGCCACGGTTTAAAAGGATAAGAGTATGTTTGTGTGTGAGTGTGTGTTTTTCTCCCTCCTGTCATGGCTTGAGAAAAATAAGCCCCCGCAAGCGCTCTGTTGTGGACTTGAGCCTCGAACTTCAAAAGAACAATGTCCCGTTGAACATGAAACAGCACGGAGTGGCCAGCGAGCACTCGTCCTCCTGGTGATCGATAGTCTATACCAGACGAAACCTCTTCCCCGTCTGATAAACCCTGCTGGCTCCAGTGCCACAGTTAGCGTGTAACAGATTGCAGGTTTCCCGGCCCTGATAAAGACGCTTTCAAAGTGCTGCAGGGATGTGATGCAAGCCGGTGTCGGCGTCTGCGTCTGTGAGCAAGTGACCGAGCAGCGCAGCCTTGAATGGGCCCGCAAGCTCCTGCTGGAAGGCTGGGTAAACATGGCCGGACACTGATTACGCACTGCACTGGCTGTCCTTGTCCAAACTATTTTTCACACTTAAGAAAACTTTCGGCCAGCACCATATGCTGCTTTCTCAACGCAGACTTTGGAGGGGGGAGGGTTGTCCCATCTATGCCACAAAAGATCAGTCTTCTTATTTTGCTTACTTCTCATTCCCCCCCAATCTGGTATTCCTTTCTTTTTCTAACTTTGGATTTTTCTTATTCACGTTTGCCTCTAAATTATGTCAGTACATAATAATGTTAGTATCATGCTATTTTAAGATCATTTCTCTACATATTGTTGGATATAGTTGTGTAGTTGTTGTAAAGCAAGACCAGTTGCCTATTTGGTTATTTTTTTTTGTTGGGGTGGGTATTGAACAGATGATGCAGCTGAATGTATATGCGAGAGTGGAGAATAGAACTTCCTTCTGGCCTTGGAGGGCTGGAGGGGGTGGTGAGACTGGGGTCACTCTTGGCCAGGTTAAAGGTTATGAAGTCATTTGTCTCAGATTGCAATTGAGGCAAGTTTTTTTCTCCTTTTTTCGTCTGCTCCTTTTTCCAAAGACATGGAAAAAAGGGGTGTGTGGGTGTGGGGGAAAGAGGGACATCTGGAGAACAGGGAGGGAGGTGGCGGGTGGGGTGGGGTGGTGTGTGTGGGGGTGAGGGGGGGGGCACAGAATGGCCTGAAGGACTGAGAGAAGTGGGCAGAAGGAAGGGCGCAGCTTGGAGTTGGGTCTTTCTTGTCTAGAGAAAGAAGGGGGCTGGCAGTGAAACTAATGAAGGGAAGAGAGAGAGAGAGAGAGAGAGCGAGAGAGAGAGAGAGAGAGAGAGAAAAAAAAAGGGGAGGGAAGGATGGAATGAGGGAGGAGGAGGAGGGCGCATAGAGAGGGTGGGAGCGATGCCAGGGCCTGGGAAGGCGTGTGTGTGCGTGGGGGCTACAGATGTGTCAAAGCCCCCTGGAGCAAAATAATGACATAATCACCATTGGTGTCACAGACCAGACTGCACACAAGGTGACATGGGACACTTTAAATGGGAGCCTTGGCCAAAATGTCCCCCACGCCCCCCCTCCGCTGAACTCCAGAGAATAGAGAAGGACTTCCCTTGTCTTGGCGGACTGGGAGCAATAACAGCAGTCCCGTTTTTACACTCTTCAATGTTTCTGTCTTCTTTTCTTTGCCACTGTATCAAATGTTTATATGCTGTTTTTTTACCCTCTTTCTTAGCCACAGTGGGACACGCTTCTCAGACAAACCGTTTTGAAACTTTGAAAATCAACGTTGTGACTGAAACCAACATGATGCAGTCTGGTAAGGAGTAATCTTTTTTTTTTAGTTTAATGGCTGTGGTTAGTGTCTGGGATGTTCTCCTGTCTCCCTCGCTCGGCAGGCTCAGCTTGCTGGGGGGCTATTAACAGCTCTGTCTATGATTGAGCGCAGGTCCCTTCTTGACAAGAAAAAAATGCCCAGGCCGTGGCAGGGACCACTTTAACCTAAGAGGCAATTAAAGGAAGTGGACATTCAGCAGCACGGTGTCACACTTAAGGGCTCAAGGCATGTGACTTTCCTTGGGGTGTGGGTGTTTGGGGTGGGGTGGGGGAGTGGGGGTGAGATTGAGTCAAGTTCATTTTTAACTGGAACAACAGTCCAGCATCTAGACAGCTGCATTGCACATCCTTTAAAGGCGATTAATTGTTCACTTGGCAAAACAAAAAGGAAAAGAAATAAAAAATCTTCAGAAATCCACTAGTCAGGTTCAAAAAAAGAAGAAAAAACAAAAACTCACTTACTATGCAAAAAAGAAAAAAGAAATCCCACATAAATTTTAGCTGACCATAATTTGGCTGACTGCCCAATGGACCAGAGAAGGTCATTGTTCTTGATCAAGAATGAATAACACAAAGCAGTACATGTAAGAACTGGCTAGATTGCTAACTGGTATGTATTACTAATGCATTAGTTATACAATGCATTAGTTAATACATTGTTAATGGTCAGAAGTATATGATAATGAATGATAATTAGTGGCTTGTGTTGTGTGTGGTAGGGAATATGCACTCTCTCAACACGGCCACACACCCAGTCTCCACCTCTCTCACTCTGCACAACACAAGCTCAGTGGGTCAGAAAATAAACTGGGGTGAAATAAGAACTGGCAACAACAAAAGAGCACACAATCAACAACAAAGGCTCCACCTTTAGATATGTTTACGTGTATGTGTGTGTGTGTGTGCATCTATGTGTTTGTTGGGGGATGGGGGGTTGGGGGGTTGGGGGGCATTTTAATAAAATAAAAGCAGGCTGATTTTGGCTGCCACAGAAGGCTGGGGGCTAAGAGCCCCTCTGTGCAACTTAGTCCCCATTAATAAGTCATTTTGCCTGGAAGAAAAGGCATTGCCTGAAAGTGGACACACACCCACACACACTCACAAACACAAACAGATCTACTCACAAGTGATTAGGTCTGTGTGTGTGTGACAACCCCCCACCTCCTCCTGCCGTAATATAGATGTTTTTGTACCCACATTGGGCAGGTTCTGAATGACTAAGACCAACTATAAATGGGAGACTCACGTCAAAGCAAATGCCAGGCGATACAGATGAAAACCAAACACACGCTCACAAAAAAAACGATTTCTCAACACCTAATTAAACATTTATAAGCATGGGCCCCGATCTTTCATCAGATCAAAGTGTACGCCTTCATCTGTTGCCCACAAGCACTCTGGCCTTCCCTTGAAAAAAAAACAAACGTAGAAAAGAAAAAAAGCTCAAGCCCTGATACATGTCCATAGTACACTGTAACAGCAGAGTCTTCTATTGCTCTCTCTCCTAAGCCGTTCTCCTTGAATTTAAGAATAAATATTTATGCAATTAATCGAGAGTGGCTAATCCCCCGCGACAAACTGGAAAGCCTTGGAGAGTGATTACGCAGGCTTCTTACAGGAAAAGGCCACTAAGCTACTGTGAGACAGTGGTGCCACTGAAACGTCCAGCTGCGCTTCTACAGATGATTAACCAACGGGAGGAGGAAGTTCAGTCGCCTCGTCGGAGGGGACACGGGGACCTGGTGACCTCCCGGGACCAAATTACGCCAGGTTCCCAGGAGTTGGATCAAAGTGCTTACCTTTCCCCTACTTTTTGTGTCTCTCATGTCAAACGTGTTCCGATACAGTCAATTTTGCAGCGGTTTGGAGCGTAAATTATTTTCAATAGCCTTGTGGTACGCACAATTCTGATACAGATAATCTAGCTGTTTTTTCCAAAGGAGTGTTTTGCTGAAATTTTATTAATTTACCATTTCCTGTGTTTCAGTAAAGAACCTTTCTTTAGATTAGAATGTTTACTCTGGGTACTTGGCAACTGGTAGATAAGGCAGTAGCTGATTTACTCCCTCCAACTCTGCAATTCCTCATGATTACGGTGCTACACAAATATCATAGACCCCTATCTAACCACTGGCAAAGCTAAACTGTGATCCATTCTCTCACCTTGACTACAGGGGCAGGCTATGCAACAGTCGTAGGTTATAGTGACTCTGAGGGAGCAAATACATCTGCTGTTTTAACTGAGTAAAGGTCTTAGGTTTGGACCGTTTTTAACCCTATTATTGTTCATACTTTTGCTTACAGATCACTCTCTGTATAAGTGTTTAATGGGGCAATGATGCTTCTTGGATAAGCTCATCCTTGAGGTGCAAATGGTTTGTTGAGAAGGGCCAGGGTGTTCAGAGGCACTCGCGTACAGCGCCGGTGTCACTCTGGCACACTCGCGCCGAGGTGAGCAGGCGTCTCTAATGTCTAATAAATTGAGCGGGCTGTGAAGTGAGGAGCGCCAATAACCGGGGCTGATATGACAGGAGTTTGTTTTCATTGGCCCCCATTACGTTCGGGGCCGGGACATTTCTCTTTGACAAGAACTCGCGGAGCGTGACATTAACGGGGGCAGGGGGATGGTTTTGGGGAGGGAGGGGGGCAGGAGCGCTCCAGGATAGCAGCAGGAAACGCATTACTCTCTGCCATCCATCAGCTTGGCACGGCGCTGGAGCAAGAGACTCTGACTGTAAAATATACCGTTTTCAGGCAGGTCACCCCTCGGTCTGTCAGGCTAACAGTCTGTGTATCAGAAGCCAGGAGCCACACAAGACAATTTAACACCAAGCAATGAAAATGTTTATGCATTCTAATGTTTGTGTTGTGTGTGTGTGTGTGTGTGTGTGTGTGTGTGCGCATGTACTGTATGTTGACTAAAGAACTTCCTTCCCCATGTCAGGCTTGTTTAAAGCGCCTAGTGTATGGGATACAATCAGTCGATTACGGCAATGCAGGGGGGACGGCTTAATTGTCCGCCCTGTTTCTGAGACAATAGCCAGTGTCAGCTGACTTCATTGAGTCCTTAGCATCATGTGAGGGTGACAGAGGCCTGCCACAGGCCGGGTATTGTGAGGGCTGCCCATGGCAGCTGTGCCCAGGCCCCCGCCGCCCGCCTGCTGCAGATGCCCAAAGACGGGTACCAAGTCATGCCCACGTCAGGGAGCTTCAAGACTTGTGACTTCAATTAAAGTCAATGACAAGGGAGCGCTTTATACGTAGGCCCTCTGATGTATGACAAATTTCAGGCGATCAGCTGAAACAAAGAACAAACCTGATGGCTAAAAGTGTTACAGTTCAGCCTCAAAAAATATTAATGGTTCTCCAGTGAACTTTAAGGAAGAACCCTTTTTGTTTATACTTATGTACTAAATGGTCTGCATGGATTTGAAAAGTCCCTGTCTGGCCCCTGACAAGAGTTCCTGCCTGAAATGGTTCCAGATGTATTTGTTACTATTTATTTGTTAATATCCTTTAATCAGCATACAAACATATCCATTTGGCTCTAAGTGGCACTACAATAAAACCACTGATTGCATGACAGGCGAAGAAGGCCTCCCTTTATTAAAAATAGGGCCTCAGCGATATCCAGCTGTAGCACATGAATGAGCAGCCCTTCAGCGTGCCACAATGCAGTGGCGTTTAGCCATTGTGCTGCACCTGTCAATAGGAGAGGTGCATCAAAAAAGACAAGCAGGAGAGGAGAGGAAACTGAGATGGTCATGCTCAGGCCAGTGAGGCCCGGCCCTGATGGCTAGAGAGAAAGAGAGAGAGAGGGAGAGAGAGAGAGAGAGAGAGAGAGAGAAGGAGAGAGGCAGAGGGCAGGGTGAGGTTCAGAGAGAGGTCTCAATGAAGAGCCTGCTGCTGTAACATGACCCCACATCTAAGATGCACACCTCACCTAGGCAGCCCACTCCAGGACAATCACAGAGAGAGAGAGAGAGAGAAAGGGGGAGAGATAAAGAGACAGAGGGAGAGGAAGAAAAGAAGGGAAGTGAAAGAGAGAGTGACAGAGTGTAAAGAAAGAGAGAGTGGGGGGATTGTGAAGTGTGCTTGCTGGTTGATAAAATATGGAAAGGCAATCCTCTGCAGGGGAGTAGAGCATCTACTCAGAGGCCGGGACCCCCCGTGGCAACAGTAATGGCAGCCTCACTCCCCCACCACACCCCACCCCTCTCTTATTGATAACCCCCTTCTCCTGGGCAAAGCAGTAGAGTGTGTGTGTGTGTGTGTGTGTGTGTGTGTGTGTGTGTGTGGTGTGGGGGTGACACTATACAGGACCAGACAAGGGTAAAGGCAGATGAATGTCACACAATGGATGGAGGCGGCGGCAGCAGTGAGCAGCATCCATGTAGACTTTGAACTTTTTTCCCCGTGTCTCAGAAGGACAATTAATAATGAAGGCCTTTGGGGTAGGTCGCGCCAGGCGGGGATAGCGAGACAACAGAGATGAAGGAGAGAAAGAGGGAAAAGAAAGGCGGGGGAAAGAGAAAGAGAGAGAGAGAAAGAGAGAGAGAGAAAGAGAGAGAGAAAGAGAGAGAGAGAAAGAGAGTGGGGGGGAAAAAGTAAAAGTGGAAATGAGTCTTTAACAACCCTCGACACTACACTGTCTAGCTAATTGATTATGTCCTTCAGGTGGGGTGTTATTGATTTGAGGCTCCTACGTTTGTGTACCATGCACTGAAGAATGGTATTCAGCAATGAAAGAGTCTGAATGAGAAAAAAGAGATGCTTGCCCATCTGTCAGATTGCACACCAAAGCCCAAGAAACGTGTTAGTGGGAATTTTTTTTCGACACGCCACAGAGAGATGTAGGCTGAGAAAAATAGGAAATTAATGTGCACAATGAAGAAACACACACACACACACACACACACACACACACACACACAGACTCATACAGAGGAAGAGCAACACAAAGACTCTTATCTCCTTCTTTTTTGTCCCCCTGTATGAAAATCGTGGTAGCCAGCAAGGACAGACATCCGATAGCCCAGCAAGACTATGAGAAAGCCTTGAAGTCAAAGGCATTCTCTGTGCAGGCTGTGCACGCACCCCAACCCCACCCCTGTTTCAAAAGGGACAGAGATCACAGGGAAGGGCCTCATCCTCCTTTAAACTCGCTTTCGCAGGGGTGTGGCCAGGGACGAGAGGGCCTCGGGTCGGGGGGGGGACCAGGGATTCGTCTGCTCGAGGGTAAAGAATCTTGACAGAAGAGCCTTGAACTATTTTCTGGAGGCTGGGGTGGGGGTGGGGGGGTCGAAAGATGAGACCCTCCCCAGCCTGTCATAAAAAATGCCTCCTTATCCCCCCCACTAGCCCTCCAGTGTCTCGTGTGAACTGATACTGGAAGTGCAAAAGGCTTGTGCAAAAGAGTGCCAAGCATAGACGGAAGCCCAGGCCCACAGGTCAGAGTATGCCTGACCAGTCCAGGCCTGGGCGCTCACCCTCACCCTACTAGAGGCTAAGCAGTCCGCATTAAAAACTCTTGAATCATTTCCATACCCAACGTTCACCTTTCAGCTACTTTGTACTTTTAAAGTTCACAATGATTTCACATTGTTAGCCAGAGGGAAGGCTCAGGGTGAGCATGGGAGGTGGGCACTTATTATAAACATCTACTCTCTATGACGGCGCAAACCACACAGGAGTAGGAGTTTGTTTTGCATGTGTCAGTTAGGCAGCACCACTGCCTTCCTCTGCCCTGCTCTGTGGCAGTGGAAGGAGGCTGCTGTGGGCTATGGCCGCTGCTGGCTGTGTGAGTGCATGTCTGTCTTGCACACACACCAACACCTCCCGGAGACAGATAAGAGCCCTGACAGATAGTTGGCCGCTGTGCCCAGAGAGAGAGAGAGAGAGAGGGGAGGGAATTCACCCACCTCTTTCCCCTCAGATGCAAATATGGGCGCTGCATAGTATTTTGTCTCGATTTGGTTAGTCCAGGAGCTGAAGTAATTTTAATGTACTTCAGCCACCAGGGCCGGAATTCTATCTTGTCTGTTTACACACCTCCTTCCCTGTTGCGTGCTTATGAGCATGAGTTTCCAATCGGGAGCGCTACTGTAGACTGATAATTACCAGACACTTTGCTGTACTGAGGAAAGCAAAAAAGGGAGGGGGGGTAAACAACGGAACTTGAAAGAAAACGCTAAGCAGGGGGAGAAAGGCGAACACGTCGAAGGGCAATTAATGAAGCTCCTTTAATTGCTGCTTGTGCTCATTCCACCATGAGGAATGTGACAATTATGTCATTAAAAAGTTTGTAATGGGAAAGGGCGGCCGGGGGAGGAGATGTGGAGGGGAGGGCAGAAACAAATTTGAAGAGGATGAAAGAAGCTGAAGGAAATTAAACAAAAAGGGAGAGAAAGAAAGACAGAGAAAGAGAGGGAGCGAGCGAGGGAGAGAAAGAGGGCCCAACAACAACAAAGAAATCTCAAAGGAGAAGGAGGCACATTACTGGTGCACATTGACAGAGTAGATTACCATCAAACGATCAGCAAAACAGAGGGCATATTCATTCAAGAGGAGGGACCAAGGTGGAACTTTGATGATGCTAAATTTGGCAAAAGAGCAACTTGCTGAATCGGCGGTGGTTCCGGTTTCATGCCTCAGAGTTTGACAGGTGGAAAAGAGAAAATTCAGTGAAAAATCCCAGCGTGAAGTGTCCCTCCGGGGCGTGGAGGTGAAAAAAAAAAAACGAGAGAGAGAGAGGAAATAAGATATGTGACTCCTCTGCTGTGCTAAGACAGAGCAGGGGCTGAGACGCGAACAGACAGCGGACACAAGACAAGCAAAAAAAAACACAGGCACACACACGCATGGACACACACACACACACACAAACACACACACACACACACACACACACACACACACACACACACACACACACACACACACACTTATATACAAACAAGGAGGAAGCCTGAGGGGGAGAGCATGAGACTGCTTCGCCACCTAACAAGCATTTGCATCTGCGACCAAATTTTTTGGTTTTCCATTCTGGCCGAGCCAAAGAAAAAAAAACAAAAAGAAAAACGTCCTAGTCCTTCCTATCTACCTGCATGCACACCTGTGTGACTTGCGCTGCTCTTGATATGCAAAACCCAAACACCCTACCCCCCCGTCACAACTCCTCAGCCAACAAAAGTCTTATTCACTTCACCTTTTTCCTTCGGGTGCCCATGCAAATCTTGCATTGATGTATGGAAATAGCAGTGTGCCCTAAATTTCCTGGTAAAGCCAGAAAAGATAAAAAGGTGTGGCAGGTGCACTTCTTACACTGGCACCCTCATAAATCTTGTCTCTCAGAGCCATAATACAAGTAATGATAATTGTAAATAATTAATTAAAAATAAAACTGTTTGGGCTAATAGTGGGATAAATGATGATGTTGCTGTACAGACAGCGCTTAAATGACAAAGGTCCCAGTGGACAGATATCGATGGAGAGCGAAGGCTTTAAATGTGAACGCAGCAAATTGTGTTTGACAAGGACACTTGGGCCTGAAGCATCGCCCTCTTTTGCCTCATCAAGCAGACAGGCAGACGGACACAGAGGCGCTTCTCAGCGGAAACTGACTGGTTCAGACGCCCTGCGGTGCACCAAGCAGAGGAGGTGCTGGCTAGCCACTTTACAAAGGCACCGTTTTCTCAGCATAAATAGAGAGACAGGTGAAGACAAGCACGGATGAGAAGGGAAGGTACACTCAGAGAGGACAAGTACACACAAACACAAACACAATGTGCTTACAAGAACATGCTAATGTAAACCAGCTAAATCCCTCTTGACCTTAAATCTCTTTTCCCTCCAAGGCACCATTTTCAAAATATTTACTTGATCAATCTTTAAAATTGTTATTGTCTTGATCAAATACGTATGCAGGCAACACAATTGTACAGTAAGTGATACTTTTAGTTTAGGATTTACTGTAGGATTGACTCTCTGATCAGCTGGACTAATTAAGTATTCTAAGCAAACGCTCAGGCCAGTGTGTGTGTGTGTGCGTGGGCACCGGACGAAGGCTCACCTCAAAGTCGTTGGCCTTGTTGTAGTGCATGTTGAGGGCACGGAAGAGCTCGCAGTCGCGGCTGACGCTGAGCTCCTCGACCCCGGTCACGCCGTCGTTGATGGACTGCCGAGCGAACTTCTCCATCTGGATGTAGTAGAACTCGCGGAAGTTACTGAACCATTTGATCAGCTGGGAGGTGATGCACCTGTTAAACTGTGGGGTTTTGGAGAAGAGAGGGAAAGGGTTGAGGAGGAGGGAGTTTCATTGATTTGTTTTTATCACTGAAAAGAGAATAGATGTTGACAAGAATTTTAAAGAGGTTTCATTTAGGTGTTAAATGCATAAAAAGTAATCCTAATCATAAACATATGATGAATACAATATTTAATGTTGAATGGAATGTACTGAATAACTGAGGGAAATAATAAAAAAAGCCTCACATTAAAAAAATATTTAACTAATTTAGTGGGTTACTCTATTTGTGTGTGTATGTGTAAATTTAAACATAAAATAAAAAATGCTCAAAAGTAAGCTAGAGTTGATTGGGGTTGGGTGGGGCTATTGTGAGTAAAGCTTAAAGCACACCACACACATACACACACACACAGGTTGTCATTTGCATTACTGTGAGTGACAGGCCATATTCAGAGTGACTGATCCAGGAACAGACGCGTGCAGGCAGTGTCAGCGCCCTGTAACCTCACAAATGACCCATGTCACAACAGCATGTGCTCTTTAGTCCTGACTGTGTGTGTGTGTGTGGGGGTGTGGGGGGGGTTGTATGTGGCGTGAACGTGTGTGTGTGTGTGTGTGTGTCAGTAAGAAAGGATGGGACTGTTATGTGTATGAGTGGTGTGTTTCGGGAGGAGGTTCTACATGTTTGTGTGTGTGTACTTACATGCTTGACTGAGTCTGGATGTGTGTGTGTGTATGGGTGTGTCTACTCGCTTGAGTGAAGTGTGTGTCTCCCTCCCTCTGTGTGTGTGTGTGTGTGTGTGTGTGTGTGTGTGTGCATGTGTGTGTGTGTGTGTGTGTGTGTGTGTGTGAACTGTATGAACCCACCAAGTGCCAAGTGTGAATTCACAGAACAGCTGAGTTGCATGTAGCCAAGTTAAAACCAATAAATCCACAGGGCTTTCTGTTCGCCCCTGACACCCGGCCTTCTGTCTTTTGTCATTACAAGTATTCATCAACGGCCCCGCATCCTGCTGGCCCGGCCACTCAGCTGCACTGTGTGCTGGACAGCAAGAGGGCTGCGCATTCACCCAAAACTCAGCGGAGAACAGCACTTATCTGTCTGTGCTCATGAGAACATGCAGGCCACAGCCAGCATGATAACTGAGAGAGAGCAGAGGGAGAGAGAGAGAGAGCAGAGGGAGGGAGAGAGAGAGCAGAGGGAGAGAGAGAGAGAATGATAGAAGGGTGGTAGGATCAAGGCTGTAGGAGGAGCCAGCGTCTATGTGACTGTCTCTCACTTTCTCTCTGTGTGTGTGTGGGTATGTGTGTTTGAGAGACTGAATGAGTGAGGGAGCGTGTGTGTGTGTGTATGTGTGCATGCATGTGTGTCTAGATGTAATTACCATGTAGAAAGTTGTCCGCGTGCGAGCAAATTTAAGATAATGAAGTGAATGGGCATTCATGGCGTTGGGGGAAGCTAAGTCACAGAGAAGAGGGGGCCGAAGGGTCTGCCTGTAACTCCAACACAACACACACACACACACCACCACCCCCAGAAGGCCAAGCCAGGAGCATAATTACAGAGGCACCACCAGGGTACTTGCGGATAATTGACCAGAAAAAATGATTGAGTCATCATCAAAATGCCCTAGTCTGGAAAAGTTCAAACATGTACTTAACCTATGCTGGCATTATGCATTCATACCGTGTGTCTGCTGTGCTGCTTGTGGGGTGCCTGATTTACTTAAGAAAAAAAATCAGAAAGAAAATGGATGGATGGGAAAAAAGACAAGAAAGAGAGTGAGAGGAAGGGAGGCAGTGCAGGCCATCTGATCTGCTGAGTTTGGGATTTCAATAGGACTTAAACCTATTAGGATCTGTTGAACTCCAAACCCACCCACTCCCCCCCACCCCCCACATTTTATCTCGGAGGCAAAATACACTGTCCAAATTTCCAGACTCTGAGATAAGGACCTCGGGGGGCCCCAGTGTGACGACTTATTTTTCTCCCCCCTTTAATTCTCTTAGAATAAGAAACAAAACATTACAAAATGATAGGAGCCTGTTCACTGGGGAATGAAAATTGCTTTGACATGGAGATTAGGCTGCGGCATTGTTACAAGACATTGTCTCATATGAACAAGGCTCGGGGAGGAGAAGGATAAAAGCTGGATGGGGGGATTTTTTTTTTCTAGAACGGCCAGCGGATGACATAATGGAGACTACAAAAAAGTAAGTCCGCATGACATTGTTTGTCAGGGGTGGTAAAAAGAGGGGGAGATTTAAAGCGGCATTGTTGCGGAATAGAAATGCCAGAGATGCAGCGGACAAAAAGAGCAGCGTTGCTGGAACGTGACAACTCAGCAATTAAGAATCATGTCATCTGCTTGTCAAACAAACACGTCCCCTCCAACCCCTCAGCTCGCCGCACAGCATAGCCCCAGTACAGGGAACGAGGGCCAAAAGCAAAATAACCTCAAGCGCAATGACACCCAAAAATGTATATCTACAACTCGTGACAGGCCAAGACTTAAACCAGGCCATAGATAGACGTCCTACACAAACACGTTGATCATATTTTATTTATTACGTATATGAAAATTTCTGCTTATAATTGCGGTTTCTGTCTGTCTGTATAAATATTATATTGAATTGAATAATTTAGCTTTTTTAGCCAAATTTGGGACTGTGTTCTGTGCAAACAGTTAATTCAAACAAAATAAATGTTAAAAGAGCTGAAGAGCTTCAGCTGGGCCGTGTGATCCCTCCCTCTCCTGCGCTTACAAGATCTTTTTTCGGGGGGTCGAAGTGAAGTTCTTCCCACGGGACACGGCCGTGGTGCGGCTGGTTTACGGAGCTAAGAGCCATGGGGGGAAAAACCTGCTCGGCTGGCCGATGAGCACGCTGAAAAGGCTCCTAAAACAAATCAACGCGACGCCTTTAATCGGGCCGGGCAGCGGTTTACTCAGAGGTCCGGCGAGGCGGCGGAAGAGGCCAGGTTCACACACTCATGCTCAGGGGCCTGTGAAAGATTATTCCCGGCGGCGGAGGTGGGGGCCGGCCTGCAGAGGTTCCGCAACACCCCCCATCCACCACCACCCCCTATCTCCCCCAATAACCCTCACCCCCCGCCCCAGTCACCAGTGGAGACTTGACCTTTCACTCTGCACGTTCCCTCCGTTAGCCGCGGACAATGATGCCTTTCACACACCTTTCACACGGCTGTTTCGGGGCCTACGCCCACACATCTTTAAGCTAGCACCCCACCCCCCCCCCCTCCCTCACAAGACGCCAGACGCAAGACGCTTCGCTCGACCAAACCACCAGCACTGCAATTCTTCATTGAGTTGCCCTCTCAGCAAATGTCTACAGAACACCTCACCTACTCTTCACTTATGAGTCAAAAGAGAAAAGTGACATCTAAAGAATGGTTTAGACTTTAGACATTTGCCAGCCTTTTGAAAGAGAAACTAAACGACCGGTTCTTTTAGATATTTGTCATGTCTTGTTGACACAATAAGATCTTTTGAATGCCATACTTGTGAGCTCACAGAAGGCGAGACAAACGATCCTATTCCAGAGCCCTTGTGTCTGGAGGGGGGTATTCTTGGTGCGACCCCTCAGGCGACTGTAAAGAGTTTCTTGGAGGTGAATTAGATACCTTGACCCCATCACTGTGGCTTAGCCCCCTTTCAAACCCAGCTGCGACCTTGCCTAAGTATGGCTGTTGACCCTCCCTGGTCTCCCGCTGTGTCTGCTTGCCAGTCCGTCACAGGTGCTGGTCTTAGTGTTCCACTAAACGCCTTCGTGGTTATGAATAAGACTGCACCCAGGGGCCAGAGTGGCGAGCTGATGGATCAGGCACTTCACTGCCACAAACGGAGTCTTCATTTTTTCCCTCTCTCTCTCTTTTTTTGACAAAACTCTTTTATATTGGGGGAGTGGGGGGTAAAACTGCCTGAGGGCCTCAATGGGAAGTTAATGTACTTAAACTATGAGCTGCAGCTTGGTGGGGATAGATGGCTGGGTGTTTCGGGCAGTGGTGCTAGTGGGTGGGTAGATGGTGCATGATGGAAATGACCTATCATCCCACGGGCAGCATCGCTCTGACCTACACTTTGACAAATATGAGGATAGATAGAGATTACTTCACACCTTGCGGCAATTCAACTGACAACACGGGGTGAGCGAGAGAGAGAGAAAGAGACAGAGAGAGGGAGGAAAGGCATTATCCATTATATAACCACTCAAATCAATGGACTGCTCCGGCTTCCTGTTGCAATACTAAGGGGAACTGAGTGGTAATCTCCGTCTGACTACTGACTGACTCCACACAATCGCCACTTGAAAACATCCCTTTGCCATTGGAGCTGAGGGGGAAAACAAAACAAAACAAAAAAAAAGCCCTGCATGCCATTCCCTGCCATCAGCAGAAAAAAAAAAACAAGGTGAAATGCAAGGATTTGTGAAAGAATTTTGCACCACTGCAAAGATGACATTTTTTCTCTATATACAAATAGGTTACAATAAAAAAAATGTATCTTTGTGAATTTTAACATGTTGTTTCACAACATTATATTTTAATAATAAATAATCTTTGACCTAAAATAGAGTAGAAGTGAAAGATAATAATTTTTAATGTGAAATCTTAATTTTTTAAAAATCCACTGAAAAATGAATTCCAGTTTTTCTTTCCCTCACACCCGGATTGTCGAGGTACAAACCCCAACAGCATGTTGTTTATTTCCTTACGCTGTGCACGGTATTAAACTAGTCTAGTCAAAAGGCAGGGATTTCTAACATCCAATTAGGGGCATCTTTTTTGTCTTGGAACAGTTGTCAAATCAACCCACTTCCCACACTCATCCTTCCCCCAGTAAGATCCACTCATTGTGGGTCTAGTCTCACAGGCCTTAAAGCATTGGTTCCCATCGCCATTCCCAGAGTAATTAGTTAGTCATTTATGCTTAATTCTCTCCCGTACATACTAGTTGATCCAACAAACACATGCCACCCATTGTCAATCTGCGCAAGTAGGGCCAGTGAGAAAAAAACAGTCTCAGGCTCCTGACCTTGTTTTGAGATATGGTAATGTAATACATTAAAAACCCTGGGATGGCTGTGCGTAACAAGATAAGCAACAGTAAAGCTGACTGTGGACCACATTTGTGCCGTCCTCATTGATATGCATCTATTTCATAAAAAAAAGAAAAAATCACCTCAGAAGTCAGTGATTTGTAGAATTCCGTGTATTTCAAAATATTTAAGACTTGTGGTTTAGTGACTATTAAAAAACTGTAAAAAAAAAAATCATGAATCATATGAATTTGTATGAATCATGAACGTGATTTAACCGTTTTTCTGTAGTGGTGTGTGTAAGACCGTGAGTGTGTGTGTCCGCCTGGCCTGTCGTGGGTATGTGTCCCGTCAGGAGAAGGGAGAGACATGGAGTGGCTGTGTGTGTGTGTGTGTGTGTGTGTGTGTGTGTGTGTGTGTGTGTGTGTGTGTGTGTGTGTGTGGTTCTCACTAGGGACGGGGTGAAGGGCAGCTGGGCACTCTACTGCACGTCTGCTCATTTAAATACTGTGCCCTGAATCTGTCACATTATTTATTCGCCGTATGCACACTGTACACTGCATCAACAACAAATTAAGTTGTAAATAAAAAGACAATCGCCACCATTGTTTTGTTTGTGGTGTTGTGCTGCGGGTTTGTTTGTTGCCCCCCATCTCTCTGTCCTATAGTTTTCCTCCACTCACATACTCCCTCCCCCACCCCCCTTTTTTCCTTACCAAAAGCAACAGTTAAAGATGGAGGGGTGGGGGGGGATCTGTCTACTGGGATTTGTTCACTCTCTCAGTCACTCTCTCTAACTCTCTTTTTCCCAACACTTGAATCACAAAGACGCCAGTTACACGTCTAATATCATAAGAGCCTTGCCCCACAGCAAAACAATGGTGGAAATCCATCCCACCCTCGCTCTCTCTTTCTTTCTCTCTTTCTCTCTCTCTCTCTCTCTCTCTCTCTCTTTAATTGTTATCGTTATTATTATTTCTCTCTCATCATATGGATAGTGCCTGTGTGAAAATGCTAGCAAAAGGGAAAGTCGGCCCCTCCGCTCCGTGGCCATGCATGCGTCCTCGGCGGAGATTAAGGACAGTTATTTTAATTGGGAGAGAGGAGCTGGCAGGACTGCCTCGGACCCATCTGGTCCGGAGTGTCACAGACTCTCCTCGCACGGCATAGAAGGAGAGAGGGAGAGAGAGAGAGAGAGAGATAACAACATAAACAACAACAAAAAAACAACAAACATACCAAACTCACCTTCACATCTGAGAAGAACATTTTGAGCATGTTGGAGCTGGGGTATCGTGTGTAGAAGAACATCAGCTTGGCCTTTTTCAAGTGGTTCGGGGACAAGCCTTCCTGAATTTGGAATTGTTCAGGTCAAGGAATAGCACAGAATGGTGAGACAAATACACAATGCGTCGAGAATAAACCAGAGAGGCAATTGAACCCCTTTGAGAAAATATTCAAAGGGTTGGGACAGATTTTTTTTTGTCATATAAAGTGTTTACAAATGCTTGAAACATTTCTCAACCTACGTGTCGGAAATATGCTACACTAATAAGCAAAGGCATTGGGGCCGCAATGACAAGTTCAGTTGACCACTTTCCACCTTCTTCTTAATCATTCTCTCAAATGCCAGTCAACGTATGCAAACGCCACCAATCAATAACCGACCCCCAATAAAAATCCCTATTTATCTAGAGGTGGCATTGCCCTCTAGGCTGGTAAACAGAGGCCGCGGCGGAATGTCCCAGGAGACAGGAGAGGAGCTAACCAGAGCGATCTCACCATTACAATTAGCCCCCCTTCAAACCCTCCTGTGATAACCCCCCACCCCCGCCCTCGGCCGCCTGGCACGGTGCGGATCGGCTGCCAGCTAGGGCAGCTTCGGCCACATCTGTGCCGCAGACTGGCCACGCCATTTCTGTGGCAAATTAACGGCTTTATAATTTATCAAAAATGAAGATGCATGCGAGAGGAGAGTCAATGGGCCCCCACAAGGTCAATTACGAGGCCCTCCGCAGAAGCCACCAATCTCGTTTAGCACACACACACACACACACACACACACAGTAAATAAAAAATGCAAGGGGATTTTAAGCCAGCAAGCAACTACATAAAAAATCTGTGCATTTCTCTCAGACAACGATAAAGTAAATTATTTACAATAAAGAACAATTAGAGAACACTATTGACTCAACAGAAATTTACAGATATAGATCTTTTTTTTTTTTTTTGGTGAATAACACACTTGCACATCGACCCGTTGAGCATGTATGCGTCTTTTAAGCTTTCTGTGATGTGGCAGTGATGATGGCTGCTGATTGACGTGTTCCTTGTGCCAAGCATGGATGGAGGGGGGGAACCCTAGGTGACCTCCATTACAATGATAGGGAGAGACTAAAAGAGCATTACTGTCCCCGCCGCCATCTGTCATAACGCATACATGAAATAGCTGCAGTGAATGGGGAGGGATGAAGACAAGCTGTCCTTTTACCAAACAAACCGGGCTTTTGAAGGACCAGATAGCACATTGAAAAGCGCCTGAATGGGGAGAGAAAAGACTTGATGGAAAAAAGGGGACTCGAGTGTTCTTTGGGTGAGAGAGAGGAAGAGGAGGGAGAGCACAAGAGTGAGAGAGAGGCCTCCTTTTAGTGACATGCAGAGTAAGACACAATTTCACCAGACTAGCAAGGACACAGGACAGAGGGGTGGGAGTGGTTAACATCCCTGTGAGCTTCTTGATAAGATTAATTATATTGAGATGCTCTTTTCAAATTACAGAGCACATCTAAAAACATTTCATATTTGTGATCTCAATTAAGGGCCAAATCTCTTTAGAAGCTTAGCTGCTGCCTGTGTCATCGTTTTTTTTATTATTATTTATTTATTTTTTTTATTCTCTCCTGGATTCATTGTGCTTCAATTAAATGATCCATGTGTGGGGACATTCTAGTCTTGTCTACTCTGTTACTGCATTACTTTCCGCCTTTAAAACTGAGTTTTACTTCCAAAGATGCTTTCAATACAAAATAAAGCATTACTAAATGTATCTGTATGTTGTAACAGAGCAGCATATCCAGATATCTACTGTCATCTATCTATCTATTATCATCTAGCATCTACTATTACATCAGTTCACAATAGAGGCAGATGCTTAAAGCAAGAGAGAAAAAAATAGTGGAAATGCCGCCTGCTTTTACATTAAGCCACTTATTTCAGCCAAAAAACACGACTTTAACACACGGAAACAATATATTCTCATGACTTGAGTCATCACTCCCATTTTACCCTTTAAGCCTCTCTTCCAAGAAAAACAAAAAAACTGTCTGTCTCCAGGAGACATAAATATTCATGGTGGCAAAATGGTCAGAGTAAACAGTCATCTAGATTGTGTAAAAAGCAGCGCGAGAGCGAGCCTAGCCAACAGGCCCAAGGTCAGGAGAGGAAACATTGTGGCCCCCCATAAATATAAAGACTGGACACAGCGACAAGAGAAGGAGCAGAGACTGAAACACAGCGATTCCAAACACCGTCTGCGTGCATAAACAAATACAACTGACACACACACACACGGCTCAAGCCTCTCCCATCCCTGCTGGGCGAGAGCGAGACTTGGCCTGTGTGTGTGTGTGTGTGTGTGTGTGTGTGTGTCATGTAAGGGAGACAATAACTGCTGAAACTTGATCCAATTGCCAGGTGTAAGGAGAAAAGAGGGTGGAGGGGGGTGAGGTGGGGAGGGGTGAAAAAAACAGAAGGATGATGAATCCATAAATTAATGCTAGACATCTGTTCAGCAACATGAAAGATTAGAGGAACAGCTACAGGACTGCTGAACCTTAGCTATCGCTCAAATAAACAGGACATGTGTGATGTGTTGAAATCAGCCTTTCAAAACTAGGAAATGTCCATGTGTTCCAATGTCCTTTTGTTATTTTTAATGTTTCAAAAATGCTAATATAAAGAGTGTGAGAAGAAGCGATACGAAATGTTAACAGTTGGTGAAAGATAGCGTCAACACATTTTTAACAGCATCTTCCTGATGATAGAGTGAGATAAGGAGAGCTCCACAGAGTGCTTGTGTGCCACTGGGGCTGGGCCTTCAGTCTGATAGACTGAAAATGCAAAGCACCTTCACCTGCACCCATCCACCACCTCTGCCACACCCTAATCCCCCCCCCCTCCCTCTCGATGTCTTAGTACAGCACAACAGTAGACTTTCTATATGCAAATGCAGGAAGGCAACTGAACA
Organism: Alosa alosa; assembly: GCF_017589495.1. Classification (NCBI taxonomy): domain Eukaryota; kingdom Metazoa; phylum Chordata; class Actinopteri; order Clupeiformes; family Clupeidae; genus Alosa; species Alosa alosa. The sequence goes on from NC_063207.1 coordinate 27,782,676, forward strand.
AGGCTATTTTTCTTGAGATGCAAAAAGGGACGCGTGACAAGGAAGATCACTCTGCACAGGAGCGGGGGAGACAATCGGCCGTCTGTTTCTTTCCTGATTTGAATAAAATTTAATATTTGATTAAACAGCCTCGTCTTGCAAATATCAAAACATGGGGCTTGTCGAAGGGGCCAATTGCGCAGGTGTTAGTGCTTGTCTCGTACACGCAGCACTAAGGAAGTTTAACTCGTTCAGGATTTAAGGAAACAAAGAATCCTTTCTTTCCTTGCCTACTTGATGCGTAAATTACTTGAAGGACACTCAAAAAACTCAGAAAAACTGTCTATAAGAATTTAAATTGTAAGAGCCAGTGTGTTCAAGAAGATATAATCTGTATGATCCACTACTTTAAAAAGATTAGGAAATTAAAGAAAGGCTGAAGAGTTTAGAAGGAGTTACACGACTCCATGTAAATTCATTGCTTTAATAATACTAATACTGATGAATCATGGCTGTCAGGCATGTAAACATCCTATATTATACATTCATGTCTCACTATTTTTTCTCTCTCCCTCTCTCTCTCTTTCTCTCTCTGTCTCTCTGTTTTGCTTGTGTGTAAAGCTCTTTGTACTTTACAAAGGACCTGCAGGGAGGGAGGACAGGTGAGCCAGAGGCTCCGTAAAAGGTTTGGAAAAAAAAGAGAACGGAATAAAAGATAAACAGCTACCTGCAAACACCTGTTCACACCAGCTCTGGATGAAAGAGGGAGAGGGGTGGGGGGTGGGGAGGGGGACTGCTGCCAAGCAACAACGACAGTCCTAGAAGGGCCTCCTGCAGGAGTAAGATCACAACGCTGTTAAAACAAATAAGACTCTGTCTTCCGATCAGCAACTGTTACTTGCCGTAGGACGTTACATTTCAAGGTACACCACTCTTGTGTGTAGACAAACCTGGACTGTCTGTCATCTTCTAGTGCTGTGGCAGTTTTATAAGGCTCAAAGCACAGCACTCTGTCATCGCACAGGGCTCCTACTGAAATGCTATAGGTGGGGTGGTGGAGGGTTCTCAATTCAACTAAAACATCTATGCCACTCAGTCTGTCTTCTCTTCTTTTTCCACTGTGAGTTTCTCAGACCCCTCTTAGCAGACCCCACTTGCCTTTTGCTTTTTTCCCCCTTTCTCCATCTTTTTTTTTCCTTTTTTTCCCTTTTTTTGATTTCCCAGCTTTGAAATATGATTTGCTTTGAGCGTTTATGTACAAAGTCTTACACGCGGAGTGATGAAAGGGGCTCCATTGTGAGGTTCCCTGTGATTGAGGGAACAGACAAGAGATGGGAAGGTATCTGCTCCCACCACGGCGGAGCCTTTCAGGGCCTCTCCCTATAGCTGCCACTTAACAGCCTCAAACCACTGAGTTCTGTTTAATCTTCAGACTACTGGGAGAACACAGGGGCTTACAACATGAGCCAATTAATGGAGATTAATTGAAATTAAGTACTTCTTTTAATTTTATATATTTTTTTTTTGGGGGGGGGGGTGTATTCATGGGAAAGATGGCTACTGTATCAGTCTTGTGTGTGGAACACATTTTGTAATTGAAAAGGATGTTTCATCACCTCTTGTTGCTGTTTTTTTTTTGGTTTTGAAATAAAAACACTATTTTGTGTTTCACACCAGTTGTCTAACAACAAAAGGCAACACTTAAACAAATAAACAAGCACACACACACACACACACACACACACACACACACACACACACACACACACACACATACAAACAAAGATGGTTTATAGAAGTTTTGAGAAAGGATATTGCACTCCCTGAGTACGGTGAGATGTCAGCCATGTCTTGGAGGTCTCCGCACTCAGACTTGATGAGCGAGAGGGACAGGCCCTCGGTGGTGCTTCCCGGGTGCGTGGGGGACATGGAGCGGTGGTGGTTCATGTGGTTCGACATCTTGGTCCGTAGGCTCGTGGTCTCCCGGGAGAGGTCGAGTGACTCTGGGGAAGACCGGTCTTTGCCCGGGTAGGCCGAGGGTGGCCCCAGAGGACTCTGGAAGGGGTAGCCCATGAGGGGCAGGGGGAATGGGTGGCGGAATGAGGGTGGGCTGAAACCCATGGTGGCCGTGAGCGGAGATGGGTGCAGCGAGGGGTGGTGGTGAGCCCCAGGGGTGGGCAGGCCGGACGACTGGTCAGAGGAGTTCTTGCGCACCACAAGCGGCAGTGCCTCTGTCTGGTCATTGGCGCCAGGCATGGGCATCCCGGTGAAGTCGAGCGGGTTGGGAATGATGACGTCGCCGAAGCACTGCAGGCGCTGGTTGGCCGTGTGGAAGTTGGGGTTGTCGCCGTTCATGGTGAAGCGGTCCTGGGGCATCTGGAGGGGCGGGAACACCTGAGGCAGGGCCGGGCGGGGTGGCTTGGCGAACACCTTTACCACCGTGTCCACCACCTGCGACATGGCCGTGTTCAGCTCCTGCTTCAGTGTCTCGGCCAGGTGCTTGCCCTCGGCGTGCATGGACTGTGGCCCCTGGGCCTTCCCCCGGGAGCCGTCTCCTTTGGGCTTGTCGCCCCCTTCAGCGATCATGGTCTGCTCACGGATCAGCGCCCGGGCCCGGTCCAGGAAGTGCCCGGGGTCCAGGTCGGACATCTCATTGTCGGAGCGGTCCGGCATGGAGTCGTCGAGCCGCGCGCGGTTCTCCAAGCCGCCGTCGGATCGCATGCTGTCCTCCGACAGGTTGCCGTCGTTGTCGTCGTTCTCCGAGTCGGTGCTGTCGTAGATCTGGTAGAACTTCTCCTGCAGCTGCCGCAGCTGCTTCTGCATGTCCTCCAGCTGCAGCTTGAGCTGCCGGCGCTCCTCGTGCTTCTGCTCCTTGCGGGCCGACACCAGCTGCTGGAAGCTCTGCTGCTGCTGCTGGGGTAGCTTCTGCTTGCGCTTGTTCTCCCGGTAGCTCTCGCGTGGGCTGGGAGGCTGCTGCTGCTGCTGCTGCTGCTGCTGCTGCTGCTGGTGCTGCTGCTGTGGGTGGTGCTGGGGCCCCTCGGCGCCTCCGCCCCGATCCCGTCCCCGGTCGCGATCGGCTCACGCCAAGGCCGTCGCTGATCGCCCGATCGCGATCGCGCTCCCGGTCCCCGCGCTCGCTCTCGCCGGCCCCGCGCAGCGTCACGCTGGGCGAGTGGCTCATGCCGCGAATGATGTTCTCCACGCGGGCGCGCTTGGCGCGCAGGTGTTCGTCCGTCAGCCGCTCGATGTCGAACTGCGTCATGGTGGGCCGGCCGAAGGGCGACAGGCACTCCTGGGGGCTCTCGCGCGACGAGTTGCTGCACGCGTCCTCTTGGTGGGCCTCAGAGCCTGTGCTGGACAGGCCACCGCTGCCCTGGAAGTTGCCGTTCTCACTGCCACCGTTTTTGCCTATGTTGTTCTTCAGCAGCTGGGAGATAATGGTGGCTCCCGGGAAGGGCATCATGGCGTCCTCGTACGAGTTTGCTCTCTTCAGGAGCTTGCGTAGCACGTTGGACTTCTCGCCGTCGCCGTGTGGCACCACGGAGCACTCGACGTCCTGGTCCGAACCGTGGGGATTCATGGCACTGAGTATGGTTGCTTTTGCCCGGGCGAATACCGCAGATGCTGTGCCTACAGTCCTTTTCACCCCGATGTCAACTCTTCGTCTCTTGGTTTGTCTGTTTAGAAGGGCTGTGTTGTCATGGTCAGGCATCACTGGAACTGTTATTGTGCCATCTTCAAAAGCCTGTCAGCTGGGCAAGGCTCGAGAATCCTGGGAGCCTGCCCAAACAAAACACACAAACAAAAATACAAAAAAAGGAAACAAACACATCAAATATTTTTTTTAGTTTTAAGTTTCTTTATCTTAATCCCATGTAAAACTTGGAATACAGATTTTCTGAAAATATTCTGTAGCATGTAGCACATTTTTGTGAAAAATAATATATATATGACGTGGCAGATAATTTATAAAATAAAATGAATGTTGTACCATTACTATTTCTGAAAAGTGATGGCAAAAACTACAGAAGTTGTAAACATAATGTCCATAGAAATCCAGACTCCTCCAAACACATCTATTTTCATTAAAAATGTCAGACAAACTCAAAGATAGCAAATAAATGCCCATAAGGAGGCAATACTACTTGTATCTTAATCAGTTACCTCCCTCTAAATGGTCATAGCCAGAGCACAACATACATTTTAGTCTTACATTATCGAAGGTGAATTTAATGCAAGACTTTTTACCTACTTTAAGGACTGCAGCGCTTTGGTTGTATCTGAGCACTCATATGAGCATTACCTATAACTGTTCTCTTAATTTAGTAAAAAAACAAAAAAAAAAAACACCTTGTAGCCAAACTCATCAAACAGGTGAAGACAAATCTGTTCCTCACACATTACCAATATATATTTCATTTCCAAGTATGTGTGTGTGTGTGTGTTTGTGTGTGTGTGTGTGTGTGTGTGTCAGTGGTCACATACCTTGCATATCAGCTTCACTAAACTGACAACTGAACAAAATATGTAAGTCCCTATACAAAGTGGTCAAATGCATACATTCAAAGCATTCGGCGACCTAACTCTGACCTAAAGATTCTGTAACCATATTCTTCCTCTAAATACTTCAATTAGAATGTACAATAAGAATATTTATATGCTCATATATTTAACAAGTTGAACATTTCACAAGCATATGGAAGTCACTTATGGTTGAGATTCTAAGGCTTCATACCACCATCAACATTGTTTAGAGCAAAACATTAAAATGCCACTGCTCTAGTAGAACAAAACTATATCTACAGTATTTCCATCAGTACAGAATATTCTGCCACATGCAAAGTGACAACAAAATCACACAGATTATGAAGAAATGCTTCCATGAACTACACACCTTCCATATGGCACTCTTGAACCACTTCACGAACACTGGATAAAATGCTTTCCTCACTCCATAAAAGTAAATCAGGGCTAGTTTAATTTCAAACTCAGTTTTCAGTCATGTTACCACATATCAAGAACTATGACAAACAACAACAACGAATAGTGTTTCTAAACTGACATTCTTGACGCGCTTAGTCCACATCATAATGTCTCTTGGTAGTTCAATAGGAAAAAAAGCTACAAGCTACTAATTTAACGTGACTGCTCATACAACTGTCGCCAACATATATTAAATATTGCGTGTTCATATTCAGGCTTTCCAGAGTAAAATGGATTTTTATACGTAATCCAGGAGGCCCAGCATATTCGCATGGCAGTGTCGTGGCCAACAGAGTAGGCTACACAAGAACGCACTGAGCAGATAAAAGAAAGGAGCAAACCGGACATTATTCACCCACAAAACCCTCATCACCTGTGTATTTCTAAATTGAAGTACTTTCATTGTGAGATGGCAATGAGGGAGAATGCATATCTTAACAAAGGGGAAGACGGGCTTTGTCATGCTCTATTGATATCTCTGAATGACAACCATCGCAGAAGTTTGGATGGGTTCAACTTCTCATTTCGGGTAAAGGAAAATAAATCATGTTATATAGCCTATCAAAGTGGGCGAATTTCAGAATTATACAAAAAACTTAAACTATGAATGACACAAAGACCACAGCAAAAAGCTGCGTGTTGACAATTGGCAAGACCATTAGGAAGCGTTGCGCCGCAGATAACTGACAGTCAGTGAAACATTATAACTGTTAAACATATAGCTACACGATACCAAAGAAAAGGCTGAACAACAGAACCACCATTCAAACGTCTAACAAATGTTTCCTCTGTATCAGGCCTATAAAATAAATCCCCATATGGGCTATACTTAAAGAGTCATGAAATAAGATAAAGTGTGAAACTAACAGAAAAGTGATTTAAGTGATACATTAATTTAATAAAGATCAAATATAGTCATGACAATCCGGAACAAATGATTATTCACTTAACATCTCCTAATGCGCACCAGAATCAAAGAAACAGCAGCCGACTTACTTCACAAAGTCTCTTTTAAAAGTATACCATTCCATTTATCAAACCTTGTAAAAATGTCCTAAGAGTGCCATTGAAAATCCTGCTCACAATGATCTAAAATGCACTTTCCGTCACTGATGCTACGTGTTTATGAAATAAAATTATTAAAATCTTCAAACGCATCTACCAGCAAAGACGTAACCATTTGAAGGCAAAGAGAATGAACGGGAGCGATACGAGGACAAGGTTACTTACTCTGCAGACGAGAGGAAATTGAGCTTCTTTGCAATAGTGAAAGAGAGAATACGGAGGGTTGTTCGCCTGGTGATGAATATTGTAATTTCTCAGGACAAGCACGAGCGACGAGAGTGAGTGAGTGAGCGAGAGAGCTCTTTTGCGCCGCTCTCCTTTCCAGATGGAAACTGTGTTTCTCTGCGATGCGTACAGGACGGGGCTAGAGCGCTCTCGCACTAACAAGATTCACTTTAAGACGCAGCTGAAGGAAGCAGGAAGACGGCGCGTCATAACCATTGTGATGTAACATTTCCACCTACCAATAAGAACAGTCCGCTGGATTTAGAGGAATACAAAACGCCGAACTTCACCTACGCGGAGAAAGACTCGCCGGTCAAAAAAAGACTGCTTTCGCCATCCACTTTATACAACAAATGACTTTGCGGAACCTGTAAGGATGCATTGTCTCCTGAATTAAGAGAGAACAATTCTGTGTTTTGCCTTGTTACATCTTGTTTATCATACTTACTGAGTAGAATACATTTAAGTTTCATGACATTTTAATAATTGAACAATTGTATTTTATCCTCTTTGATATAATATAGGCTATAAACTGTTTTGGCGATTGCATTCTTTGCCGTTATTGTTTTTCAAATCAAACCCTTATTTGGAAAATGATAACAGGCTGCATAAAACATAGAGCTATGATAGCCTATTTCAATTCTGAAAGTTAGACAATCATCCAATTATAGCCTGTTTTAATCGTCTGCACCGAACAGGCCATATCTTGCTTACCGTCTGTCAGATTTATTATAACGAATGGCCAAACATGATAGAGAGGCATCGGCTAAATATTTATTATTATTTTGATAAATTAGCCTATTTTGCATAGTCCAATCAATATAGAGGTAAATTATTCTATTAAACAGTGCAGAGGCTGTATCTTATTTGCTCTATCAAAACGCCGATTTCGCCTGCAACCACAGCCGCAACTCGGAAGATCCCCATGATAATTGTACCAAATTCTGCACTGTGAACCAAAGCTACTGTGCTTATGGTTGCCAGCGAACGTCAACACACATCAGAAATGTCACCGGCAATTATTCCCAATTAATTATAGACTATGGATTAACATATCATACCTCTAGATATACAAGCCGATAAGGGCAATGATCAGATGATGCTATTGCGAGCAAGCAAAATAGTTGATAACTGCATATTGTTAGGAGTCATTCCGATGGAAGTTCAACGACCCAACAGCAGAAATATGTTCACATGCGTTTTAATTTATGTTGTGTATTGCAGGCCAAGGACTGATAAATAACCAAAAAGCACAAACACCGCAATCCTCTTCAGTTATGCACTTTGTTCAAATACACGATTTTATAAAGAACAAATGTGCTTTGAGGTCGAAGGAACAACATCCCAAAAGAAATATGGTAATGTTGTGCCTCTTCCTGCATGCATGCATCCTTAATTTAATGAGGCCTATTGGCGAAAATTGTGACACCTGAGTGTGATGAACTACAAGTTCTGAACTCAGAGGGCATGCAGCCTAATACTTCTCCCCTCCCCCATCCATCATCCAATCAGGCGCTTTATTAGTTGTCTACAGTATGGTGAGCATCCTATCAGGGCGCATTATAGGAATGCATTCTAAACCTCTAACCTAATTTTTACCAAATTTGCCTTTCACGTGTGCTTTAGCATCTCCTTGGTTAAACAAATCAACTTTGTGTCTTTGACCTAATTTTCTAATCCCATCAAAATACAAGACATCGTGACGCGCTTCTATTATTGTTTATCCCAGGGATTCTAATATGAATCCTTTATATGGTTGTTGGCTATGTGGGAACATCATTAAAAACTTGGCACTGACGCCTTGCTGTGTGGATTAAGTGGCTTGTGAATTGTGTCAGGAAAAGCACGAAAGTACGTATACTTGAAACATTCAGTATAAGTATTTGCCATCGCAGAAGTATTCAAAATGGGTTGTTTCTTGGGCGTTTGAATTTGTGTCAATTCAGCATCATCCGCAGCATGTGAAATCTCACTGTTGGACTGGATTGTGATGATAACCTCCTGGCTTTTATTGTAAATCTTCTGTGACACCCAAGTTTTGTAACAAGTGGAGATATAGTCGGTAATCTTTGTAGGTAATACAATTTAGCCTCCCTTTTTTCTTCTGTCTCCAAATGTCTTCACTATTTGAGCCATCAATTGAATCTTTGATAAACAGCAAAACTTAGGTTTCTAAAGGTCACCCTGGGACTTAAAGACATTTTAGGCCTACTTAAATACTATTTTTTACTATTTATCACTATTACGATCAATCATTATTATTATCATTCATGTTATAAATATTATAATTATAATTATTATTATTTTGTAATTTTCTGCAATTACTTCATTTTGTAGCTTTTCATCGGTTAATAACACCAGTATCTATTTCAGAAATTGTATATACATAGAGAAATAATCTCTTTATGTGGTGAACTTTAATAAAAGGTAAAGACCACTTTGTTTTCCTTTAGGCGTGATGGGCTGAGGCGGCTGGCTTTCGCCATCTCCCTACTTTGAATAGTGCCCAAAAGGAAAAGCGACTCACTTTCCATGTCGTAAGCGAATGTTGTTGTATGAGTAAATGACTAGGAAGTCAGAACTTTGGTGTCATGGATTTCTTTTCCAAAACAGGTGCTCCGACCTATTCTGTAAAGTGAGCAGTGCGCACGGCGTTGGTTCCCCTGGCGCGCTCGGTGGACAGACTCTGGAAAATGCATTACAACATTAAAGGAAATTTGTTTAGAAAGGGAAGACGAATCTGAGGTGTAGAGGAAACCTGTTTATTAACACCGCCACCTCTTATAACAGACGACCCGAGATGGACAGTCACTTACTTTTTCATCTCTTTCCCAACATTCTTTAACAGTCGCTGTCCTGCATTAATCCTTTGAGCTGAACGAGGGTCTGCGCGCTCGTGCCAATACAGAAAGGACACCATCTATTTGCGCAACAAGTATTTTACCTACGTGTGTGCGTTTCTTTTTTTTTTTTTACATATCCGATGTTCGAAATTGACTGAGATGTAGCTCTATATCAACATCTTCTTCGCCTGTCATGTCAATAAAGAAAACTAAGAAAAGACAACAATCGATGCGCATTTTTCCGCATTTAATTTAATTTCAGACAATGTCGTCTTAACAGGAAGCTGAACATTCTCGGAGGTAGGCTGTTTTTCAGTCATACAAAACAAAATGCAAGTCCCATAGTGTAATATTTTCCTGCGGTTACGAGATCTGAAGAATTTGCACTTGTAAATGATCTTAGTGAGCAAAATAGGACAGTTGGACCGTGACACACTCACATAATGTAAAAAAGCCCCTTTGGAATGCCATTCTTATGCCTAATAGTACACCACTTTTGTAAGCATTTAGAATAAATATTTTATATGTGTATATGAAAGATATTGGAATGAAATAAGTTGGAATGTCCATCAGTGTTTTGCGGCCCCTACACTTTCAAACACATTCCTTTGGAGTCTGTAAATCTCCCTGTACACTGAGCACTGCTGGATGCAGTGCAGTCCTGCCTTTAAAATGCACTATAGTGATGTACAAAGTAGGAAGTGTTTAGTGAATGTGTCAAGAGAGAGAGAGTTCCACACACCACAGGGCACTCCTCTCCCATGCCCATCTTTAAATTGGTGTGTTCAGCCACTTTGTGCTTTTTTAATCAGGTCAGACTCTTGTGGAATCATTTGTCTTGTGCCTCTGTTGGTTTAATTCCACAGTTGATAATTGAAATATTATGGTGTATTTTCTTTTTGTCATTTTCTTTGTGTTAAATATGCTGTGTGTGTGGATGCTTACTCTAGGTATTAACATATTGCTGTCACAGGCTTCAATAATGCACAGAGAGCATCCACGGTTTTATTATGCAGTGACAAAATATGTATTGAGTTCAGGCAATGATCTCATTCGGACAATAGCATAGTGTCCACAGGCATAGCGCTGGCATAATGTCATCACAATATATTACAACAATACATCATTGTGATATCTGTGTCAGTAGTGCAAAGCACTGTAGACCTTAAAAACTCCACCAGTGTCAAATACAAGAGAACCTCTATGGGTGATTTTATGTGGTGGGCTATATCCCCAGGATCCAAAACTGTATTCCATAACAAGTTAGTTATACTATGTGACTATACTTTGTCCCTCAACATGTGATTTGACAGAAGCTTACTTATAGAAGGTCACTTTGTTTTACCTTGTTGGATTATTCAGCTGTAGCTCACCTTGCAGTTTAAAGCATGTATTTATTCATAGGGCTAAAGTTGGTGGCCTAAAACATTAGCAATTCAGATGTATAATCAACAAACAATGAGACCAACAGGAAGGAATCCACTGGGCAATAAACAACTCTCGTGTGTATTAGAATGGTCCAGTGGGTCAACATGAAGAGAGATCACTGCAGTGCAGTTTTGTGCAGCCAAAATATACACACACACACACACACACACACACACACACACACACACACACACACACACACACACACACACATTACTGAGAGTGGACATCTTTAAAGCTGGTCTTTTTAATCACGGCTCGTTGGCTCTCCAGCATTTCAATTGACTTCCTGTACTTTTAGCCATACGGCAACTGTAACCGTTCCCCGTGTTGAGCAGAGGTGTCCTTCATCGCAAATGAAGTGGAACACAAATTAAAACAACAGCGACCAAAATCAACAGGGATTTCACTGAACCAAATGAAATGGATTGTGCCTTGCCTATCAGAGGCACGCACATTTAGCTTATAATATCACCATCAAATTTACTCTCACATTTTGCTGTTTTGTCATTAAAATGTTGAGCCACTGACACAAGTAAAATGGGAGAAATGACAGAGACTATGTGAGAGAGGAGGAGGAGAGAACATGAGCACAAAGGAGAGGGCCAGGGACTACTCTATCACCGGTGTGCTGCGGCACGGCGAAAACGCAGACGGGCTTTCGCGCGGGGGCCCATCAAGACTCAGCCAGGCACCATTATTCGACACATTAGCAAAAGCTAGCTAAAAGCTCTTATGCTTGAACAAGGTCTTGAAGGTCTTTGGGGAAAAGGATGTGCCACTAAGAGGAGACAATATTTGAGGGACCCTTGGTACTCAGGAAAATGTGAGCCTTTCAGTGTGACAAGGTGACGTAGGGGAACTCATTTAGCAAATAAGAGGACTAGAAATGAGACACATACTCAGAGCCATAAAAGGTATGTGCATCAAACCACTGATATGTCGTAATTGTGATAGTGACAATACCAGTCACTGGTGTCATACAGTATGTGTATGATTTTCAAACACTGTCTCATCCTTTATGTTGATTTTTGGATTTGAATGATGTTCAAAGCTACATTCACACTTTTGTATTCATTTGCAGTTTTGGCAGTTGTTGAAATTAATGTAGCAGCCACAAATAGGCCTCAAATGGCCTAAGACTACAAAATTGATGCCACCCAAGAGATGGAATTCTGAGGAAGTGACGTGTTGTATTAGTGTAAGAAATACACCCGGTTTTAAAAATGGTGACACAAGGTTTAGAGAAATAATACATCCTGTGATATAGTGACAAATCTCGCTAACTCTCTTTTTCTAGCTAACTGTCCTGAGCTGCAGCCTTGAACATGACTTACTACAACACGCTGTGCTGTGTATCAAAAGCTCTATTGATCTTACATGCGTTTGAAATCAAATTTGACCACATGCTGTTAAGATGTGACCCTTTTGACTTCGTCGTAGTAATTCACTGAGGCCTCCAACATTGACTGATTTGAACTGTTCACCATCAAAGAACTGGACTTTTAAAACTCCATTTTACTTCTTACTAAGTCATACACCATGAATATGAGTAGTTTATGAATAATTATTTTTTTTGCTCTGTTATTTAAATTTTTCAGAGACACAAGGGCATTAATGAATCATAATAAAGCAGACCATGGCCAAATTGTCCTTTTCAGAAACTATTATAACTTCCTGTCAGTTCATAGTCCATAGTGTATATGTGTGTTGATTAATTTATTCTGTATTGTGTCTATGTTTATTGATATGTGTGTGCGTGTGTGTGTGCTTGTGAGTCTCTCTCGCTCTCTCTGTGTGTTTTTAATTCAGAGCAGAGGTCTTAATCTTAACACATAATTAGACACAATTGTCAGCCTTTCCTCGTGATAAGCCTTTGAATGACTGAATAACCACCGAGACTAAATTGCTCTCTACCCCCCTGTCAAGTCTGCCCTGCAGGTCAGGGTTGGAGGCGAGTTGGCAGCGGGGAGTGGACTAGGGCCTGGCCTGCTGCCTTCCAGCCTGCTGGTCTTAGCGGGCCCCCTCTGGCCCCATGCATGAATAGGGGTCTTCAGACGCCGGTGCACTGAACTGAAGCCATGCGTTGCTGTTGTAGCTGTTTGTCGTTTTTTTCTCCCTTTTTCTTTCTTTTTTTTCTTTTCATTAGTTTTTTTTTTTTGGAGCAAACAATCCTATCAGCTTTCTTCTCGTTTACCTCCAAACTGGTCTTCCATGGAGCCTGGGCAATTGGTGTGTATGTGTGTGTGTGTGTGTATGCACGTGTGTGTTTGTTCTTTAGGTTGGCAGTTGATATTTTTTTTTATCGCTGTGGCTCACACACTTTCCAGAGAAATAGGAGGGAATAAAAGGAAAGACAACAAACCACAGAAATGCTCACAAAATGGAGAGGGCTTTCTCAAACGGCTGTATCATGAAGACCTTCCAGATTTAATGAAATAGTCACAGAAATGTGTTTTTTTCTCTCCCTAATGGCCCTTGTTGTTTGCATTTCTTTTGGCACCAGTAATATTCTCGAGCCAATCAAAATGTTGGTCAGAAGTAAAATGACAATAGATTACGACTTTTCAGTTTAATACAAATATATGTACAGTGATATAGTTAACCTGTGCAAGGTCAAACATACAGTAGCCTGTTGAACATGTTCCTGTGTTACATTCACTTCAGCAATGCTTTAAACAGGTCATCACTCACACGACACAATTCATGATTCTTAAAACAGCAGACTACATATAAATATTGATTTAAAGATGCAAAACTAGGGCATTGTGTGTGCATGTATGTGTGTGTGCGTGTGTCCCTGTGTGTGTGTGCCTCTGTATGTGTGTGTGTGTGTGTGTGTGCCTGTGAGTGTGTCCCATGCTGTTGATGAAAATCAATTGGGATTACCCCCACTTTTCCTCTTTAAATGAGATTGAAATATAGATTTGACCTTTTCCCCCTTCTAACTAAACACGTAAGGAGGAGCCCGGGGCTGAGAGGGACCCTTACTGAAGGACTACAGACAGCCATTTGAAACAGTAGAAAACAAAGTAAGTAATGACTAATTAAAACCAGACTCCATCTACCGGAAGTAATTGTGTCTCAGAGGAATCTGTGATAAGTTCAGCCTGGCTATACAAGTAATTGTGATGACAATAATAATAAAATAATTATAATAAGGATTACAGCCCTAGCCATTCCCCTTGTCATCAAAATCCTACTTGAAGGTTTCTTTGCAATAATAAGGACTGAGATAGAGGTAACAATAAAGCATTCCTCAGGCACAATGATAAAATGGAACAGTGTCTCCGATTCCTTAATAGGGCTAACACTGACTTGTTAGTGTTTTCTAATGTCTAGATTCTCCTTTGTCTGTCTAATTGTCATCAGAGATAGGTCTTTTGTAAACTTTCTTTTCTGTGAACAGAAATACAGGTAAAAGCTTGACCCTTGAATCACCCTTTTTTCCTGCATAATTATATTTCTCAAATATACTTCAGAAACAATACCCTGTTTCCCTTGAAGACAGGTTTTGCTGTGTGCTAAATCGAGAAACAGTGTAGGCTGTAGGTAGTCCCCCTGTTGTTAGCATCAATCACACCTGCTGTATCATTAATTGCTTATTCGGCGCTCAGTGGTAGAGGTGGGCAGAGCGCATTAAGAGCTGTAATTGTGGGGCAATCGGATGACGTCCAGGCAGGCGCAGGAGCCTGCCTACCCACCTACTGGATTCTTGATCTTCAGTCAAATCACTGCCACAGCATTTATATTTAGCTGCACCATTATAACCAGTGTGTTCTACAGAGTCCTTTAACAAAGGTGCAAGACATGATATTTTGTTTTGAATTTGATGCACGGTAGATGTGACAGAGTTGAAAAGAGTTTGATTGCATCCACATATCAGGAATCATATTGAACATTCACAGCCTTACTAAGTAACTAGAGGCCGACATGGGATGTTTTTTTTTGTTGATTATCCTACTAGAGTGACTCATGAAAGTTTATCCTTTCGTGAGTGCTGAAACGCATATGTCATGTCAGGGGTTGGCAGAAAATGGGCTGTTTCCCCCTGGATGTCCACTGAACATATTAAGTAGCCCACCTGTCGTTGATTGCACATAAACACTTGGTTCTGCCGAGATATACCTGGTAATTAGTCCTTAAAACGGCCCATGCTTGATTTACCTTCTCCGTGCAGGTGAGTGCCTATGCATTCAGAGCGCTCGGCCTCACACCACCGCTTTCCGCTTTGTTTACCCACTTGTTTGTTCGGTCGCTAACATGAAAATCAGCAACAGCCAAAACAAGTGGATTGGATCCATAGCAATTACTTCCCTCGTAGACGGCTACCCTGCAGCAATTATACTGTGATACTGGCATTTGGAAAATCGGAGTCTGAAGAGTGTGTTGATTTATTTACTTATTTGTTGGTTTGCTTTGCTAATGATTTAACTTTTTTTTTTTTTCTGTTTGAATACATCTAAAGTCATTTTTGGGGTTGTAGTCATTTGTGTAAAGTGGCATCGTGCATAGTAAAGATAAGTTGTTTAATGTTGTGGGTACATTACAGTGACATACATGCAAGGATGATTGACACCTGCACAAAAAAAGATAGTTTCAGATAAGTTTAGTGATGTGTTACTTTCCGTCTGACTAGACATTGCTGGATGCCTGAAAGTTGGGAGTATGGATGATTTGAGGCTGAAGATGCACATAATCCGCCCTGAATTCCTTCACATACAGATTTAATCAAATTGGTCACAAACTATTTCAATGAACATGATATGCAATAGCTCAGAACTCATGTTCATCTGTATTTAGTAATAGAATGTGTGGATTGAATCACAAGGGTCATTAACAGTAGGCCAATTATGTTATTTATACCTTCCCCCACCCAATGTGTGTGTGTGTGTGTGTGTGTGTGTGTGTGTGTGTGTGTGTGTGTGTGTGTGTGTGTGTGCGTGCGTGCGTGCGTGCGTGCGTGCGTGGCTGGGCGTGTGTGTGTTTGCTCATGTGTCTGTATCTATGTCCAAACACGCAATATCAATGACAGCTAGACAGAGAGAGAAACAGATGACTGCAAGAGAGAGAGTGAGAGCGAGAGAGAGAGAGAGGGAGGGAGGGAGGCTGGAAAGATGCAGCGCATGAGTGCTCACGCCGTCTTCCTTGCGCTGAGGTTGTTGCTCATTAACAGCAGCTGACCGGGCGCCTTCGCTCACATGAGACCGTTTCATTATTCATGGGCAACATCGTCTCCAAGGAGCGCGGCGACATCCTCAACCTGCTCCTTATGGACTAAAACAAATAACAGGTGGCTCTCTTCCTGGTCGGCCCGGCTCTCCCAAGACATCGGCCGCTGTCTTGGAGAGAGCCGGCCCAGATCGGTGAGGAGCTAAGAGGAGATGATGGCCATGTGTCTGAGCAGCTTTAAGTACTGAATTATTAAAAATATTTAGGCAATCTGGTCTGCTTTCAGTTCTAGAGTTAAAGAGTACATTTAGCTCACTGCTTCTTGAGAAGTTTGAGATTAGCAGTGCAGATTGTGATGCAAATAGAACAGCGTATTTACAAAAATATTAAACAAAATAGATCTAAATGTTCAAGTGGATATGTGATAATGAATGTGATATACCATAGAACTAAATCCTTGTCTTCCATAGATTATATAAGGTATGGCATACACAAGACAGGACCTTGTGATTTGTGGCACTGTTGCATGGGAAGTGGAGGAAGTACCTTCTTCTCATTCGGAGACTTTACACTTCCTCTTGAAGTAGTAAACTTCCACCTGTGGTTGATTTATGGAGGAGCCGGTTTTTTGATCAGTCCTAGTAGGGGAAACTGCTGAAGAGTTTCTTATTCATCTGGCACATTTCAAATAATTAACATGTATGACCCTAAGCCATTTCAGACATTTTATCATGTTTTTTTTTATTATAGTAGGGGACTGATGTCCATATAGACCACAGTGATCTGTATACTGTGATCTGTATCTGTATATAATATAAAATAGCACATTTGTTGTAATTATATTAGCTGTGTGGTATTTTTTGTTAATTCAAGTACACAACTGATGATTCCGTTAGGCCTAATTTGTTTAGGAATGTGATTAGTATTGAACAGCGTTAGCATGCATCACATTCTCTCTGAACACTAGGCCATAATTCATCACTTCTTGTGACCTCGTAACTTTCCATACTGTTTGGCATCCTTTTAGACCATACCACAGACAGGGCGAACTTTGTGAACCTGTCGGGGTTTAAAACAGGACCTGGAGACCAAAAAGCTGCATCCTTCATAAAGGCTTTCAGAGATTTCCCAAAGGGAAGAAAAATCAGGCATCACGGCTATAAATCATGCGAAGACCAGAGTGGAGGGCACCATCCACCTTGTCCACTCACGCCCACATTAAATGTTAAGTAAACCATAACATCCTGTGTATTGTACAGCCTGCAACCCCACATGGGTCCAGGAGAAAGTGCCTGAGCCAGGAGAGGTCACATACCCTCATGCGTGTGTGTGTGTGTGTGTCTGTGTGCGTGCGTATTGTGCTTGCATGTGTCTATGCATCTGCACTGTCTTTGGAAGGAACAACCCACCCATACCTCCTCTTTTTTTAAAGGAAGGAGGACTTTTTCCAGTCCAACTACTTCCTGCCAAAAAGCGAGCGGGGATTGCTGGTGGGTGGAGAAGGGAAGTGTGCACTTAACAGAAGGATGGAAACATCCTCTCCGGTCGTGTGCCTGATTTGTCAGGTGCGTTAATACTACCTGGAGGCTTGTTTTGGCTTCAGCTTCATACCCTGCGGGGCATGTGCAAGTAACTCACTTTTTGGAACACGTCACCACAACCCTAATTACAGTATAAAGCGTGCTCAAAGACAGGACCACCTTACAGAGATTACAGGGGGGGAAAAAGACATTTCTGAAGCTTGTGTTATTTTCAAAAAAGCAAATTAAAAATGTAGTCTTGATGTGCCCACAGAGACAAAGACCTCACGTCAAACAGTTCAGAGCACTCTACTGATGGGTGTCTTTGTCTTTCCCATTTCTGTTGACTCCTGACAAACTAATCGTCAGCGGATCGGATGACATTCGTGATGAACCTCCTTGCACCAGATTTTTGCTGAATTTCTCCCTTCTTGTAGCTGGCTCATGGGCTATTGTTGCTGTAATTGCTACCTTCTGTGGCTCTGAAGGAAAGGGGCGAAGCTGTGATCTTTAGAAAGTGTGCGGATATCAATTACACGCTCACTCAGATCACCTCGCATTCGCGCTGTTGTTCGGCCCTCCCAGGAGGATAATGCCAAGCGTCTTACTGCCATCCTGCATTAAACTATACACTGCGCTCTCATGTATAGCTCTTTAAAGTGATATATCGCCAGGTTTCGTTTCAGTTTCTCAATAGCTGACGGTTTATATGGTAGCAGACGGAGAGAGATTTAGATTGTCATGTAAATTAAAGAGGATTGAAGGGGTGTTTTGTGTATGATACCATTTTGAGCCTGGGACCTTAGAGTTTTGTTGGGTTTTTTATTCAGATATTATAGAGTTTTGTATAGACATATTTCTTGATCAAATTAGTTAAATCCTCAACTTCTACAAAAGCCATGGTGTGACAGCAACTTAAAGTTAAAACTACACAAGTTCTTTTGAGGTAGTTTAGGCTTTTGACCTAGTTATACCATCTCTGCTCCCCATTCATTAAGGCCAAGTTGCCTCAGTATTTGCAATCTAGGGGAAAAATAATGAGAATTGGGAAGCAGAGCTTCAAAAATCCTGCTCCCTGTTGACGCCACTGTCCCTTGATTTCCAACTTTTTGGGATACTGACAGCTTCTTACTTATGAAGTTGTGACAACCCTCCATCCCTGGTGAACATATCTCATAAAATAGAATGGAGTGTGTGTATGTGTGTGTGTGTGTTGGGGGGGTGGTGGGGGGGTGGTAGCTGTGTTGCATTGGCCCATCTGCTACAATTACACCACTCCAAAAGACTTGGCAAGGGCCGTCCCTTTATGTTACAATGGCAGCAGCCGTGCCCACTATCTTGACCCAGATCGTCTCATCTACGCGGCGGCGCAAATGTATCTGTTGAGAGAGAGGGAGAGAGAGAAAGAGGGAAAAAGAGAAAGGGCTTGCATGTTCACAGCAGCTCAAGCATGACACACTGCCTTGACATGTTGTTTCTGGGGGGATGCAGTACCTGGTTTACAGAGATAATCCTGAGCAAGACAAAGAAAAGAAAAGATACAGACATGCACGCACACATACACACACACACAGAAACACACACAAACAGAAGGAGAAGACAACACAGAAAGAACAACAGGAGGCCCTGAGGAGAGATGTGCACCGGAGATTATTGGAGAATAGAGCCAGGGTGCTAAACCAGCATCCCATCCTTTGGCTTCAGCCAGTCATAAGTAATGGGGATGACGCCTTGTTTATTTGGGATAATGAGTTGATCCAGAGTGGAGGTCTAGAACAAGAGCTTGCAGATCAGAAACTGAATCTGCAGCTGAATATCAATGGCTAGTATTAACCTTTCCTTCACCCCCCTGTCTGTTTTTTAGGCTGATTCATTTTTCTTTGGTAATTGCTGATCGGAAACAAAAGCTTTGTCCGTCTTCAAACTGCTTGCAAAGGAAATAATGACAGTGGAGGAAGGAAGGACGTCACGGCAAATCATGACAAATCAGTGAGTCAAAGGTGTCAAAGCACACAAACTGCCCCTCTTCCTCTCTTTCTCCTTCTCCCTCTTTCTTTCTTTCTCTCTCTCCTTCTCTCTCTGTGTCATTCAACCTGTCCCTCATATGGACTCCCATAATAGCATCATCCTCTATCCCTCTCCATCTCTCTCCTCTTCGCTCTTGTTGGGCACATTTTAATCACATTACAGTTGGAAGGGCCACAGGACACCACAATCCACTGGCAGGGTGGAATCGCTTAACAAAAATTAATACAGTACATTTGAGAGTCATTGAAGCAGTGTGATCAAATTAAGAACGCGCAGCTTTATGTTACGTTATAATAATAATGTACCCTTCACAGCCTACACTACACTACTTGTAGTGTCATATGTGTTTAAATTGTAATGGGAAAATATAATTCTGCTAATACTGCTTTGAAAAGCCATTTTAAGCCAAATCTCATTTATTTTGTTATATATTTAGTTATATATCCTTTTATTTTAGACATATGTATTTGTGACAGGCTTAAGCTGTTTAAATTGTTCATTTTGACGGCAGTGTTTTGACAGAATAAGTAAACATCTGTCACTCTGGACCGGCAAATCACACTGGGGAAATGCTGCATATGGCACAAATAATGCATCTCAATGCTGCACATTCTGGTTATCATTGATTCAGTGGTAACCTACACACTGCCATTTGCCAGTCTCTCTAGAGGACTCTGCAATGCAGAAACAAGTAGTCAGTACACAGCACACATATCTACTCTTCATGACGTGTACTTGGAGCACAAGGACCCTGTCTGATCAGGGCCGGAACTGGGCCAGAGCCGGCCTCCAATCCCGTGACGCCACGGCAGCTTCCCTTTATCCCTCCCTAATGCATCTTAGCCAAAGTGTGTCAAGCGTTCAGAGGTGCTGCCGGTCAAAACCAAAATGTTACTTCTCAACAAAGTAAATGGATTCTGCCAAAAAGTGTCAATTAGTTTGAACAGGCCCATAAAGGCAGCATAATGGCCCTCTTAATGTATGTGAACTACACTTAGCAGATGTCCTCTTTGTTTCCAACAGTTGCCTTGTTTGATGTGAGATTGGTCTGTTGGAGTGGTTTAAAGTATCTTTCGCCACCATTAGTCATGGCTAACTCATTAAATTGAACACTTGATTGCTCGCCTTTTCTCCCCTTCTTGTTGAAATACGTGAAATATTTCAGGAGATTCGGAAGACTGCCACCCAGGTTCATATCCAATTACATTTGTTAAAGACAGATAATACAGATAAAAATATATAGAGAGAGAGAGGCGTGAATGAATCATCAGATTGTCTGGGTTTGTAAATGCTGCCAACCACTAACAACGACACTGTCATAAACGTGTCAAAATAAAAACCGTATGATATCATAACAGTGCTCAAATAGTGTTTTAATGCTGATGAAACTCCTCTTACCATGGTGAACTGTTTAACAGAACACTAATCATTGTCAGTATTAATGAGTGTTGTGGTGTAATCGTTTAATTGGTGGTAAAGGGTTATAGGTCAAGGGAGTGTTAAGCATTATGCAAATGCCGCATGGATCTGTGCCATATTTTCTAATGATGACTTTCCATTGACTGCAGAACCCAAACAGAGGACTAGGCTACACACAGCTTAAGTGTTTACATTTTTTTCCGGTCATTAAACAACTATAGGATGACATGGTAGTGGTGTCATGATGTTATGTATAAGTTATGTGTGTGTGACCTACAGAGGGTTGCCTCCGCATGCCCCTTTTTCAGTAAACACACACATTTGACAAACACACACTCTCTTGCGGGCTGATTTCTGTTTGAGAGAAGTGATGACCAGAGCTAAGGGAGAGGCCGAGGCTTTAGTAGCCGCAGTAGCGGCCAGCAGCAGCACAGAGCGTCTGCGACAGTACATCTTTTTTTCATATAATGATAATCATTCTAAAATCCTGATTCCTCAATCCCTTGGCTCAAGCTGACAGTTTAAATAAAATCACTCAAATCCAGCGGGTAAGAGAAATAAAAATGACAAGGATTAAAAAAAAATGGCCAAGCCTCTGTTGCTTTTTTTTTGTCTTTTCTTGGATCATGATCCACTCTGTATGTTCAGCTTAAGAGCAGACGTAAGGCTCTCACTTTTGTGTGCCACTGGAATGGGCTTACGGTATTTACTGGGGGCGGGGTGAGGGGTTTCGGGTGGGGGGTGGGGGGTGTCTGTGCAGAATATCTACAACAGTGAGCACTAATGCCATAATCCAGCATCATCAGGGCCAAGGATGGACTGGGCATGGGGGCATGGGAGGGGGGAGGGAGGCGTAAATATGCTCAGAAAGATTCTCAGATGCGTCTCAGATGGCCCAGATAGCTCAAGTGTCTGGGATGAGTCTGCGCCGCATCCGGAACAGATCAGGGCCACATCACCTGTGTGCAAGCAAGTATTTCTGAGAATAGTTCATTTGGGACATGCAACATTCACACACACACATGTGCGCGCACACACACACACACACACACATATATATATATATATATATATATATATATATACATGCACCCCCAACACACACACACACACACACACATGCACACCCACACACACATTGACATACACATACACAGACATGGACAGGAAAAAAGATGCGACATGGTGTCACAACAACAGCAAACTAGCACAATGAGCTGTATATTCCTGTGAGAGTGGGAGGGGAAAGGTCTAAGATTATGAGACGTCTATCTCCTCCTCAGCTCATAACAATGATGACAAACAGAACTTCAAATAATCCCCTAATCATCTTTAATGTTTGCTTTCTGTAACATTGATGCTCTCCGAGATATTTAATCAGTACCATGTGCATTGTTCTGCAGCGCTAATCAGAGCGCCCTTGTTTTCTTTGCGCGAGACGGCCTACTCAGAAATGCCACATTTTGAACATATAGAAATCAACTTAATTAAAATCGGACTAATTAATTGGCAAGCCTTATTTGAATTACACATGAATGCAGCCTTGTCTTAGCTCATCAAGATAGTGCCTATGAGAGTCCTTAAGACATCCCACATTTAATTAGAGGTTAATTTAACCCACTGCTGTTTAGATGAAAGACTTATGCAAACTGCATAAACAATGACATTGGTTTCAGGCTGCCTAGTTTCAAGTAAATGACAAACAATAGACACGTTTAGTTTGCAAACACATCAAATGGATGTTTGCTGTCACAGGGAATCTTTTTTATATATATAATCCATTGGGGGAAAGAGAGAGAGAGAGAGGGGGAGAAGGAGAGAAAGAGAGAGAGAATACTCAGTGTTATGGATGTCCTTTACGGTGACATGCTCCTTGGCAGCCTGTTAAGCAGGTCAAGGATTTCTGAGTACTGTACACCCCCAGCTTTGACACAGAGAGAATGAGTGTGGAGGGGGGAGGAGGGATGGACAGGGCAAAGAGAGGGGGGTCCCAATCTTCCCCTGGACATCTGTCACAATGTACAACTTGTATGCTTTTTTCCATGACCCACTGATTTCTTGCATGACTACTCAAGAACTAATGTTAAAACGAAGACTGTATAACACACACACACACACACACACACACACACACATACATACACACAGACACACACACACACACAAACACACTACATAGAAAGTTATATATTCTCCCTGGTCTAATGAAGTGAAGCTTATTTTAACTCAACCCATGTTTCTTTATAGTTGTACACTGTAACACATTCCTTATCAGTGTGTAATAGCATAGTACACACATGTAACCTAACCTCAAAGCAAACAAAAATGATTCATGCACAGTTGTGATTCAGTGTGTTGCCGTGTACAGTAGTAAACTGTCAATGATATTTACATGCATAAAGATTATTACTGAAAATGATGCACCAGCTCTATTCACAGATGAGCTATGACTGTATCAGCCTTCTGCTGTATCTGAAAGTACTGTGTGTGTGTGTGTGTGTGTGTGTGTGTGTGTGTGTGTGTGTGTGTGTGTGTGTGTGTGTGTGTGTGTGTGTGTCTATGTCTATGTCTGTGTCTGTGTGTAAAGGCTGCATAATTTCTCCACAGGGACAGTAACCCCTCACACACGTAACAGGCCTCCCGCGTGTGTGATTAGGTCTCCAACAGCAGACTCTCACCTGTCTCCCTTCACCCTTGGGGAATATTAATTAAGGAGGCGCTAGCCCCTACATGCTCCTTACGCCACTCCGCACCGCCGCGCAGCGCAGCGCTCCACAGCATGCTGCAAGAATTAAAGAGAAATGTGTTGTAATTTGGTAATGTGGTGTGTGCATGCTGACACGAGGCATGACATCGCCTCTCAAATGTGCTGTGTGTGTGTGTGTCTGTGTGTGTTTGTGTGTGTGTGGTGGGGGGAGGATTTGCTGGACAGTGGATTTTTTTTTTTTTAAAGTAACAGATATTAGGATATGAATGCATATGGTCTACTATTTTGAATCATTTCGATAAGTGGTTTGATATATTTTTTTTTGTATTACACTATTTTTGTGAACTTGACATCGCCTGCAGAGCTCCATCCCCATGCTGCTGAACACAGCTTGAGTTCAGTTGTATACATGGCTCAAGGGAGAGGGGAAAAAATGGCAAAAAAGTCCTTCGTAAGTAAACATAGCCGGAAAATCCTGATCTTAGCCCCTCTTAGCACAGAATCCCTTCAGTCTCTCTCTCTCTCTCCCCTCTCTCTCTCTCTCTCTCTCTCTCTCTCTCTCTCTCTCTCTCTCTCTCTCTCGTCTTCCATCTGCTCCTTTTTCTCCACAGACAAGGAGCTTGCCACTTGTTCATTAGAAAGTAAAAGCTCTCTGCCTCTAAATCTTCTGCCTTGGCCTGTGTGCGGGCGGGTCACAGCTTTAATATCCTCCGCTGTGGCTTCTCTTACCCTGGGGCATATGTCAGGAGAAAGTAAGCATCTGCTCCTTGAGTGGGATCCGTGCCACCCTTCTGCGCCAAGGGTTCAGCGCAGAGAGAGAGGAGGAGGGGTGGGGTGATCAGGCAGCAGTGCTGCAGTGGCTTGACCGAGGCAGCTAAGCGTGGCAGAGCGACTTCAAGGAAATGCTAAGGGCCAGGATATAGCGCTAACGGCGGGTAACACTGCTAGCACTGCTTGGGGTGTGTGTTTGTGTGTGTGTGGTGGGGGAGGATTTGCTGGACAGTGGATTTTTTTTTTTTTTAAAGTAACAGATATTAGGATATGAATGCATATGGTCTACTATTTTGAATCATTTCGATAAGTGGTTTGATATATTTTTTTTTTGTATTACACTATTTTTGTGAACTTGACATCGCCTGCAGAGCTCCATCCCATGCTGCTGAACACAGCTTGAGTTCAGTTGTATACATGGCTCAAGGAGAGGGAAAAATGGCAAAAAGTCCTTCGTAAGTAAACATACCGGAAAATCCTGATCTTAGCCCCTCTTAGCACAGAATCCCTTCAGCTCTCTTTCTCGTCTTCCATCTGCTCTTTTTTCTCCACAGACAAGGAGCTTGCCCATGTTCATTAGAAAGTAAAAGCTCTCTGCCTCTAAATCTTCTGCGTTGGCCTGTGTGCCCGGTGGTCACAGCTTTAATATCCTCGCTGTGGCTTCTCTTACCCTGGGGCATATGTCAGGAGAAAGTAAGCATCTGCTCCTTGAGTGGGATCCGTGCCACCCTTCTGCGCCAAGGGTTCCCGCGCAGAGAGAGGGCGAGGGAGTGGGTGATCCAGGCAGCAGTGCTGCAGTGACGCGGCACGAGGCAGCTAGCGTGGCAGAGCGACTTCAAGGAAATGCTAAGGGCCAGGATATAGCGCACGCTAACGGCGGTAACACTGCTAGCACTGCTTGGGGTGTGTGTTTGTGTGTTTTACAGGTTGACATATAGGTTGTGTTGTATAGGTTTTGTCTGATGCATGTAGCTGGCAGCCTCTTGTATTGTCTGTGATATATCATAGCATGCTAAGCATTGTCACTACATTTCCTTTGGCCAGGGAGTAGATTTCAATAGAATAGAGATTGTGTAGTTTGGTTGATAGATACAGTATTCTGTCTGAGAGATGAAAATGCACTAAAACATAATTACAATGTAGCTGTTTTTTATGTTGAGGTATAAAACAACAAAAGCAAAACTTCAGCTGACAAAAGCTGTGTAACACCTGTCCAACAACCTGACCTCGACCTCCCTTGTGCTGTTACAATGGCAGAAGACCTTAGAGCACTGTTAGAGGAAGCAATGTCTGCTTAACTGTTATTGTTAGGCTGTAGTTTCAAAACAAGCCCTTGTGTGAGTATGTAGAGTGCATGAGGATGCGTTTATCTAAACAATAAACATCAGGCTTGATTGTCACTCACTGCTCACAGTACAACTTAGTGAAGGAATAGATTATTATTTGCCACCCATCAAATATCCAGAAAGTGCAAACCTTTGTGAAACTTTTCTATTTGCCATAAGTAAAACATTATCTGTGACAGAGAGAAGATAGCTTCCTAGCTTGAGGCCTTGGGAGTGAATGTTACCACAAACAAAAGTAAACCTTGTATGTACTTTCCATGTATTTTTTTCCTGCTTTTTCTATTATAATTTTTTCATTCTTTGTACAAGGTTAGATAGGGAGAAAACTACACGAAAGAAACACTGAATTTATAATTAATAAGGAAGAACTTAATGATTATGCATGTTTGCAGAAATAAAAAATCCATTAGAGAGGAGGAGGGGTAGGCAGTTTGGTGGGCTGCTCTTAAAAGTCTTATCAGAGATGAGTAAGGGCCTCAGCTTTTACTCTCAATTTAGCTAACTCCAGCTAAGAGTCTTCACCTTATAAGCACTACTTTGCAGTTATTGTTCGAGCTAGCATGGCTTAATGCGTACATATGAATCATGCCTGAAAACATAATCTAATTAGCATAAATGGCCTTAGACTACGAAGGTCATTTGTTCCACAACAAACATGGGCATTCCACATTTACCCCAACAAAGAAGGAAGCAATAATCATTTAAAAGGGGCTAGGGAAGGCAGCATTCTGCCAAGGTCCCTACCTCGGCTTACTGACTATTTGGGCTTGCAGTAAGTGCGCCTCTTCATAAGAAAAGGGGATAAAACCATTTTAATGAGATTACATATCAGACTCAGAAAATATTAATTACTCATTCACTTTGGAATCTTCAAGTGAAAAAAACAGCATTCACATTCTATTCAATATTCAGCGGGGTCACATAGTTGCAAAATCTTGGCATATTGTGCTTCTTCCATGTTTTCTCTGTATTTAAAAAGTACATTTATATGTAGAGGTTCACTATTCGTCATTTGTGTGTGTCTGTGTGTGTGTGTGTGTGTGTGTGTGCATGAGCGCCTGTGTTTGTGTATTTTGTTTGCTTGATCGTGTATGTGTGTGTGTTTGTGTTTGCCTGCATCCCTGTGTGTGTGTGTGTGTGTGTGTGTGTGTGTGTGTGTGTACACGTCAGGTGGGGCTGCATGTGTGTAAGCCTGTAACAAACACGAAAAAATAACGAAAAGGGAATGAACCATAATCTAAAATGTGACGACGAGAGAGAGAGAGAGCGCATTGAGAACAATTCAGCATGAGGTTATGGAGACGCTGAAGGAAATTGCTCCCGTCCTCCTCAACTTTGGCATGGCGCGTCGGCTGCGATTTAATGGTGGGGAAGGAGGACTCAGGTGCATTTGGTTTGGGTGATCTCAGCCCCGTCACACATGAGTACACATGACAAAAGTGCCCCGCATTGGCACGGCGACAGCCCTCTTTGTTCTGTGCGAGGCTTTTTTTTTTTCTGGACCAAGCCAAGAGAAGGCCGGGCCAACACCTCCTGAGACAGACAGATCCGCTCCCAGAGAAGAGAGGAGCAAATGGAGGGTAAACAGAGGAGGGGAAGGAAAAACAGATGAGAGAGGATGGGCAAGAAGATGAGTGGAGAGATGATATGGAGGGAAAGGAGAAGGCTGGAGAGAAGAGAGGGGAAAAGAGGAGTGGAGAGGACATGGAGGGAGAATTAAAGGCAGGAGATGAGGGTGAATTAGAGCAAAGGTGATATAAAAGAGAGAAATGAAGAGATGAGAGGGGAAAAGAGAGGAGAGAAAGGGGGTAAATGAGTAAAGGATAGAGAAAATGTAGAGGAGGAGAAGAGATGAGAGGAAATGGACAAGAGAGTGAAAAAGGAAGGGATCAGAAGAGAAGAGACAGAAGATAACATGAAAGAGAATAAAGCGAGAGAAGACAGGAATAGAGAGCAGGATAGAAGAAAGGAGAGGAAGACGATGACGGAGGAGATGACAGATGAGTGGACAGGAAGGGAAAGTAGAGGAAGAAAGTGAAGAAGAGAGGAGGTGTGGAGGCTGTGAACACAGATGAGCTGGGAGGAAGAAAGGAATGCCGCAGGGGAAGAGAGAGAGGAAGTGCTAATGAGTGGCCAGAGGAGGTCTGAGGATGGCCTGCAGTGAGGTGGGATGTTGTGTGGACTGAGACTAAAGGACAAATATCTGATGAGATATATTTGACTTTTTTTTGTTTTAATAATCAGATTTTTTTATTATTAATCTTTTTTGACAACACTGCAACAAAGATATGTTAAATAAAATATGTGGTGTCATATATATTTTCTCTGCAGCAGGAATTGCTTGCAGTTACTATTTGTAATTCAAACATCAACAATTTACTGATTTCTAAAGTTACTGTCAACACCAGTTATAAATCCATCTTGTTTTACAATTTAATTTTACACTATTCTTATGACCAGCAGAACGCCCTGAAGCGCCCTCAGTCCACCACTGGCAGGGGGACGAAAGAGGCCTGTGCCTATTGCTTGTGACAGGAGTAGCCTAAATCCACTTGGTCCCACCCCATCAGCTGTCAGTGGATCCATTTCGCTGTGGCGAGCGCGCTAACTCAATGAGCAACGGCGCTATCCCGAGAATTCACCTAATTAAGTTATCAGCTATTAACACTGAGGCCTCAGCCTAGTCGCGGCCTGAGTAGCTATGCAACAACAACGCCGGAGTCAACACCGCCAGCCACAGGAGTAGTTGGAGTCACACTCACGCACACACACAAATACGCACACATACACACACACACACACACACACACACGCACACACACACAGATAGACAAACACACATACACAAACACACACACTCACATACACACACGCACATGCACACACACAAACACACACTCACACACACACACACACACAAATACACAAACATACACACACACATACACAAACACACACACTCACACTCACACATACACACACGCACACACACACACACACACACACACACACACACACACACACACACACACACACACACACACACACACATCAGTGAACAACCTGTGTGGGGTGTGTACCAATGGTGTTTTTGATACACTGAAATGTACTTGTCCAGGTCTTTGATGTCGCTCAGATTGATCTGGCAGGAAATTGTCCTTTGCTTTTTTTTCTCTTCTTTTTCTCTGTTTTTTTTTTGTGAGTTCAATCCATGAGAGCTCTCTCTCCCTCCCTCCCTCACCCCCTCCCTCTCACTTTCTCTCTCTCTCTACTTTCTCTCTTTCTCCTACTCTCTCTCCCTCTCTGTGTCTGTCTCTCACACCATACAGCCTGACAGAGCCTCTCTCTCTGGGGTCGCTGTCATCTGGGCTGCCCTCTCCGCTTTGCGCGAGCCTCCCCCGTAGTCTCCCACGTGAGCCACTCTCCAGATGGTCTCAAAGAGCATCACGAGAAGCACAGCCAGCACTCAGCCCTGCCGACACACACACACACACACACACACACACACACACACACATACACACAAAAAAGAAAGGAAAGAGACAGAGAGAGGGAAAGAGAGACAGAGGGAGAGAGAGAGACAGAAAGAGAGGGAAGCAAATGCACTCTAAATATTTTATAGATGCTCCACATCCCATTGAAGGAATGTCAGACATTGTATTTCACAGAGGCGGGAAAGGGGTGTGATGGGGGTATATAAAAGAGATTTGATGAAAGATTAATCACATCTTCCTGGATGGTTAGGAATGTAATTTTCTATTTGGCCCATTCCTGATGAAGAGACCAGCTTGAAAAGGGCTGTCTCAATGTTTGGGTGAGCACAGAGTTAGAAATGAGTGTGATGTGAGATCAAATGGGTGGGCATGGGAGATGTGTGTGTGTGTGTGTGTGTACACAGAAGTTGTGACTTTTGTGGATGTGAACTTGTTGAGGACCTCTGCAATCACATGAACACACTGTACTCACAGGTGTTTGTACGCACATAGAAATATGCACACAACAGAGATATCATGTACAGGTATGAGTGGTTGGTGTGTGATGTATGTCATTCGTCATAGATACAGTAATGACACCACATCTTGGGAATGCTGAGGTGGAGACGTTTCAGTTATTCATTCATTCATTCATCCTTTCATTCATTCATTCTCATTCATCCTTTCATCCTTTAGGTTGAATGTTATCCGTTCTTTTAGTGCTGATTTCAACTATACATCAACAATGCAACGGATGCTTGAAGTAATTGCCGCTTAATTTGTACACAAACTGCGCAGGCCGTTTCCATCACAGGCTGTGTCTTTTGAAATCATTAATCTCTAATTAGGGCCAGTTGGGACCAGCAGTTAGAAGGTTAAAGAGGTTCTGACAGCCCTAATCATTGCTCAGGAAGCTGAAAATATATGCAAAGTCTCAGCAGATGGGGAGAGATCTGCCTTTGCCAAGTGATAACTGTTATTCCTTTGCACCTCCAAAGCTGTCAGCCTAATAGGCACATTTTGAATTTATTAATGCTCTAGTTACTAGGTCTGCACAGGCTCTAATGGTATGTCATTCGGAGTGTATAAACCAAACAATTAACTTGTATTACCTGGCGATGATAGAAATGTTTGTCATGATTACTCCACTTTCATGCAAATTTATTGCGCAAAACAGTTGACCCAAGGGGAAACAGAAACGGCTCTTTTGCCATCCGCGTTTCTTGCGAAGGACGGGTTTGCATCTGCTAACCTGGAAGCAGGATGCTCATTTGTTTTTGTTTTTGTTTTTGTTTTTTTTACATGTGCTGGGGAATGATGAAGAAACAGTACAACGGCTTTGAAAGAGACCATTAAGTGTTGGTAGTGTTGGACTAACACAGCTGATGACATGATATGCTTTTACTGCGTGCTTCCACAACATGAACTACATTATCTGAGCATAATATACTTACATTTCAGGACTAGCAATACATTAAATAAGTGACAGAATTTGAGTAAAATGGGGGGGAATTTTTAGAGGCAGTTTGCATGAAATATGAGACATATGGAGCTCAGTTGACTCAACTGAAGAATCATGATGTATTCAGAACATTCTGTGCTTCTAAAGATGCCATTTGAGAAACAGATCAAGTGCTGTCCATGGACAGTATGTGTGTGGCTCCCACCGCTGTGAACCGTCAGATGTAAAGACTTTTCACTGGACGCAATCTTTATTTAGTTTCAGCGCCAGGGAAGCGCCAATGTCACCAGATTAAAAGAAAATGGGCTGCTGTCGCCCCTAAAGAGCTCCTTTGACTGGCTATCAGGAGAAGATGAGATTAACAGAAAAACACACTCAATCTCTCTTCAGCAAGTGTAGCGAGGTAGCTTCAAGTGATACTGGGATGGTGAGCTATTTCAACTCATCCTATCACACGCTACAGTTGATCAGTACAAAACCAAGCCAAGACTATTTCACTTTATTCTGATTACAATTAGAGTAATGTGTCATAGTTGTTTCTTCACCACACTTTTCCATTCATCCCCGGTGCTAATACTGGGGGGCTAATTGAAATGATGCAATTTGAAACAGCTGGGACAAACACAAGAGAAAGCTAACAGCATTTCTATGCCAATAAAGGTGTCTGTGGCTGGATAGGAAATAGCACCATCGAGCCTAACTGGTATATTTGGATAACAACAAATATCTCACACAATTATTATTTGACTTTGAAATCTGACAGTGCTATTATTTATATATTCAAGAGGAAGAATCACATGAATTCCCACTGATTACAAAAATAGTATTTTATTACATAAATCAACAAAAAAGTATATGAATTTTAGTACTGTATGTCTCCCTCTCTCTCTCCTTCCTCTCCCTCTCTCTCTGTGTGTGTGCACACGTCCATGTTGACACATATCATTAGCCCTAACTTTAGTTGGCACTCTACTCAGGCTCGGGGAATGCACAGGAGTAATAGACCTGGTCCAACAGGTCACGCGTGACGGCACAAGCGAGAGAGACCCTTCTAGAACTTCCCGTGCAGGCTGTCCTGCGAGGATGAGGTGTTTGGTTGGTGCCGCGCACACGGCAGGTGTTGTGGTTGTTAGAATTTGGACTGAATTCATTTGGGGTTGGGGGGGGGGAGGCTCTGGAGGGAGACAGAGAGGCAGAGACTGTGCTTAATTGAGACTGAACATTTCACAATGCAAAACACACACACACACACACACACACACACACACACACACACACACACACACACACACACACACACACATCCAAATATTATCCAGATATTATTTTTTGCCATTTTTAAATACTGGCTTTGATCATAAATGTGTAATTTATCTTTTTTTTTACTTTTCCCCTCTAATTATACACAAGGATGATCTATATTCAGGATTTGCATAGATTTGTTAATTTCTGCTACATTTGGTTTGTGATCTGTGTTCCTTTCTGTTTGGGTAACACAGTAAGCAAGCGGAAAACATGGAGCAGCTAGCAGAGAGACCAATTTAGCATGACTGTGTCATGACTCACCATAAGGAGCAGCTTATCACAAATGCTGACTCTATGCATTACTCTATTCTGTGCAAAAGGGATGGTGTGTTTGTGTGTATGTGTGTGTGTAAGGGGGGTAAACAGAGCTTTCATGAGCAGGGAGGGAGAGAAAAAAAATTCAATTACTGGTGAAAGTAATTGGCGTGAGAGAGAGTGAGCAAAATGCCTCAAGCAGTGGTAATTACAACACAGTCACTGCCTCTCCGACAAGTCTACTGCGCTGGATCGCCACAATGACAAGCTAATTACGCCGAACGGATTATGTTACCAGTAAGAGGAGTGTTGAATCCTAATGTGGTAAAATGAATTAACTCCCTCTTCTTTGAGACACACAGAAATTGTTATGTCATGAGAAAGGCTTCAGTTGTCGTCTGTAGCACAGTAATATGCATTATCATTCTTAACCACATCAGAGAAAAATATGCTGACATTACTTCAGCATTAGTCTCTCAAGATATCATTTAAAACCCCACCAGTGAACCTGAGATTATTTTAGCACTGAATCTAAACTTTAATGCTCTGCATATTGAAGTCAGCCCTATCTGCATATGTAGGAGTCTGTCCAGACAGTCATGGGTGACCTTTTGTCAAAGAGTCTTGTGCATAAACACTCTTTGGGGGGGACTGGTTAGGTGGCTGTCCTAGTGTCACAGAGACGTGTGATTTAGTACTCAACACCTGCAAGAGTTTATATATTCACATTATTAACATATGAACTATCTAGAGTAGGAGTCCTGTGTTAGTATACAAACAATATGTGAACCTTTAGTGTTTAGTGTTCAGATACCTAAGCATCTGAGAGTGATTTCAGTATTGGTATTTCTATGTATGAGAGCCTGCTGTTAGTACATCAGCTGACCTGGACCCGTGTGAGTTGTGCTAGTCTTGTAGTCTTGGTATCTGAGCTACCTGGAGTCTCTGAAGCGTGTGTGTGTGATAAGCCATCAGTGACCCCCCCCCATCTCTGGGTTAACGCTCTTCCTCTCCGCCCAGTGCCCAAGGTTCATCCCCCGCAGTTCATGACCTGGAGATCCCTGGCTTCACCTGGAGCGGGAGAGAAAGCCTAGAGGCGCGGATGAAAGAAGAAGTCTTCGAAGGCGTTCAGGTTACATGGCGTCATTATGACAAGAAGCTCCTGTTTCTCCCACTCCGCTCCTTCCCCCTTTGTCTTGCGTTTTGACACCTTCTTTGAGCGCGAGAGGGACCGGATATGTTTCATCACAATGGCCGCCGCGCTGAAAGCGCATATTATCTTTATTCGGAATCTTGCGTCGTGTTACTGTACGGTTCTTGGCCCCCACCCGGCCCACGCTGCCCTAACCCCCCAGGTTTGCTGTGACACTCTGCTCACTCTCTCACTTTCTCATCGTTTCCACAATGATTAAGCGAACAATGTCCCGCGTCATTGTGCGTTCGGGCCCTCTGTCATTCCGCAGCTTTATCTCCTTTGATACTTCTGCCAGTGCACAAAGGCACCATAGTGGGCCGCCTCGTCCTCCGCCACGACTTCAATGGCTTTTGTGACGGCCGGAGTGTTTTGTGCGCGTCTATCAGCTCCTGGCCTCGCCCTGAAGAAGCACTCAGTCACCACGTCCGGTTGCTCTGAAAGATGGGATTCGCATGCTGTGAAATATTTAGCAGACAAGGGACCGCCATCGATCTGACCTTTTGACCGATTAAGCGGAATGGGACCAAGACACATCTGTAGGCACCAATGATGTCAAATCCCAGGGAAGAAAAAAAGGTCTGCCAGATTAGACACCGTAGAGAGTTGTACCATTTGAATTTAAAGTGAAATTAAATAATTACAGTTATAACCTGGAACAATTTATCTGGGACATAATTTATTGTAAGGTATTAGCAGGTTTTGTAAAGAGCCGGTTTAAAAAAATAGAAATAAAAACAACATTGAACTCTTTGATATATACTCCCTTTCTCAACAGCCTTCCATGCTGTTTCATATATTTACCACATATATACACATATTCATTTATATACACATACAAAAAGCAGTCTGTAGCAGGCTAATGAAAAAAAGGGATCTTGAAGGGAAATGCTTCTCAAGGTTATGAAACAAAACAAATCGTAGCACAGGCATTTAAAGTGTCCCTTTAGGCTCTTGTAAGACTATGTTTCAAGGATTTCAAAAGCATCCAGGGCCCTCGTTGCCATGCTATTGTCGTACCTTTTAAGGATTAGACTTCCAAGGCCAGTTCTAAAGAAGCACTGGAGAAGGCTGCTGGGCCTGGCATTTCTCATTCAATCGAATTCAAGCTACATTTTCGCTAAAAACTTTCTTGACTGAGATATTGTTGTCAGGATCTTGTTCTTGTTATAATGTGTACATGAATTGTAATGTGAATTTGAATGTGTACATGGATTCTTTTTATATGGTTTTGTGTCATAGTTTAAGTATATTTCATTTGATCACTGGTTAGTTTCAGTAGTCAGAAATAGTATGAGGATAATAATATCACATTGGAGCCTGCTAATCTTGAAAAGACATTTTAATTTCATCTAGAAATAAATTGTAAAAAATCACGTGTACTGATGTTCTTGCCATTACTGGCTGAGTAAAGTAAGTAAAAGTTTTGAGGAGTTCCTCAGTATCGTTTCTGAGAATCCATGCCTAACTATGAAAGTCCTTTCCCTGAAAAATTATACTGGTTTCACAGAAAAAGGCAGGGGGTGGAAAACTTACTGAAACGAACGTGCGGATCTGCCTAGCTCACGGCAAAGGTAAATGAAAGTTACCTGTTGCCCTGGGCTAGATGGCAGGAGGCCTGTTCATGAGGCTAGCCTGATGATTCGAGCGGACTTGCGCTACCTTAATGTGCAGTTTCCTGCTGGCCACTGCAGATGGGAGACTACAGAGAACGCCTCTTGCCGGTAGAACTTTAGTCTTCAGAACACTGCGAGAACCGCATTCTGACAACAGCCTTAGGTCTTCGAGCCACCACAAGAAAACAACATGCATCACTAGACACTATTTGCTTGCTTAGAACTGAAAGCGGGGAGAGATAAGCCTGTCAAGCAACAAGTGAAACAGTGGGTGTGTGTGGTGTTGAGGTCTGGTACATAAATACACATGAGCCAGAATTCTGTAAGGAAGAGAGACACTACAAAATAATGTAGGATTAATTCATGGAATATTTTATTTGTGCGCTAGAATTTTAAAACATTGACATTTGGTTACAGTCTGTGACCTGAGTGGTCAGAATTGATTTGATAAATTTTTATTACTACAGTTGATAACAATGCCATTAGTTAGAAAACACACTAATTGGTGAAGCATGCGATGGCCATGCTAACACTGATTATGTATATTTCTGAAAATGTCAGCCTCCCCACTGTTTAAAATGCATTATGAAATGTCAACATTGTGTGTGTCCGTGCTCGATAGATAGTGACATATGACACTAAAAGTCAACAGACAAGTGAAGCGCGGAACAGTCAGGACTCTCCTCAAAGCTCGATGATATTAGTCAAAGTTCATTGCTTTTTTAATGACCAGGACTGTCTAATATCAATACGGGAATGATTTGCCCCCTTTAGTCTCTTCCATCTTTCATCTTCAATGCTGATCCATTTTGAAAAGGAGCTTTAGAAAAAAAGTTTCTTATTTTGTGACCTCGAACACTGAGGTCAGTTAGCTAGGCCACACACACACACACACACACACACACACACACACACACACACACACACACACACACACACACACACTTTTTGCATCCAGATAAATTCTGTGCTTTCTCAATATGCATCATTCCACTCAAAGTAGATATCTTTGTGTAAGCGGCTACGAGATGTAAAAATTCAACGCGTACTGTGTATTTAATGTCCCTGTACCCAAGCAATGCCAAGGACATGCCTTCAGCTCCACACACTGTGAAATATCTACCTCCAGTATCTGGTGCAAACAAAGCGCTTTTCTTAATTATTACAACCAAAATGCAAATGTATTTTTTCCTCCAAAAAAAGAGATTCATTCTTTTATTCTCAAGATGAAATTTTGGAGCATCTTATTGTTGACTGTTGGCATATTGAATGTGGAGAAGGATCTTGTGGAAGTGCAGGCTCTGCTAATTAATCTGTCATTAGCTTTCCTTTTGTAAACACAAAGCCACAGCCGCTGTGCTCCTTTAACCTTGAAGTTAGTAAGCGGCAGACTGTGATAATCTTTCCGACTGCCTTCATTATTATCACAGAGGCCCCTCTCTGTCTCTACCTCACTCAAAACACACACACACACACACACACACACACACACACACACACACACACACAGAGATAGCAAAAAAGCATTTAGAGCTGTCTTTTTGAGCACTTCTTTTGTCACAGTTCAATCAGATCTACATTACCACAGCTCATCAGATAGAGAGCGTTTAGAAACAGAGGGGGGATATTGACTTTTTTCCTCTTCTCCCCCCCACCCTTTTTCTTTTTTTTTGTTTAAATCACTGGCGAGGCACACAGGGCCTGCAGGAATGTCAAATCTCCAACCTGCATTTTGATGTTAGCGCCCCGGGTCAGGTCTGCGCTAGCTGGCTGGCTGGCATGCTCCGAGCTCTCTTGTTTGTGCGTTAGCATCCATTAGGTGTCCTTGACTCAATGTTACATGGCCCTTCGCAGTCCCCCCACCCCCACCATCCCACTCCCCCTGGCTTGTAGGGCGCCATGGCAATGGCAGGTTTGGAAAGCGAAGGTGCCGCAGAGAGGAGAGGAGGGAAGTGGACAAGCAACAAACCCCCAAACAAATGAAATAATTGACAAAGTTTCTTTTATGCTATTCATCATGTGCCTGACTAAAGGGGTTTGCTGTGACACTGAAAGATAGTTTTGTGTTTAGCTTAATTTACAGTGGGTTACAGAGAGATGTTATACTCTAATCAGGTAGAAGGAAGATAATTCCTTGAACAGTCATAACAATCTAAGCTAATCAAAAACGTCAGTCAATCAAGATGAATATCTCCATAGTCCACAGTGTCACAGGCAGTTAGTGTACCACTCTTTTATCCCATCCACACGCACTGGAAATGGAGGTGTGCATATGTTGGTGTCACATGCGTAAAAGGGAGTTCCTGATGTCCCAATTCTAGAGAAACAGCTGAAGGAATGTCATTAGTTTCAACAAATCTTGTCTATGTCATTTCTGCTCTCCAAAATGGCTACTTAAATAATAATAATAATATAATGATATAATAACATCTCTCTCACACACACACACACACACACACACACATACACATACACATACACATACATATACTGTACACATACACATACACATACACATACACATACACATACACATACACATACACATACACATACATACATGCATTGAATGGTCTCATACTGTATGGAAAAACAATCGAGGGTTTTGATTCCCTACAAACTTTGTTCAAAAGTTTTCCCTGAGCTCTTGTCTCCCCACTCTCATCTCCCTCTCTTGGTTTCCTTTTTATGTGATTATACAATTTAAGCAAAAAAAAAAATTTAAAAAACTTTACTCAGGCAATTAGCTCAGTTATGCCAAGCTGTGATCTCTCCCCTTTCTCTCTACCGCAAACGGTTTAGCGACGTTATGCCCTGAAAAAAATGTTTGGCATAGGATCAGGGCTGCCAATCACTCGGATGGGGGTGGGGTTTTGTGGGGGGACTGGGGGGTGATCTGCTATTGCTCCAGCTCCCGACTGGAAGTCGCCTCTGGTTACGTTTGCTGATTTGCTTTTATCTTTCCCCCGGAAAAAGAGAGACTTGTTTGCAAAGAAAAGTGCATTTTCTCTCCTCGTGCTGTTTCTCTTGTCTAATTCCAGATATTATTAAGATATTTCAGAAGGTCAAATAAGTATGGTTGTTAGAAGTTTTTGCTTTTTTTTTCAGCCTATGGCCAAAAGTGTTCTTCAGCACAATTGAACTCCTAAATCAACAACTGCATCAGATGTCATCACAGCATTATTTTGCTATTCTCAGAGCTTTGGACTAAATCACTATACATGCATATTCAACCGCAGAATATACAGTAAGCAGTCTTGCAGTGCAGTTCTATATGCATTACCTTAAGAACAGAGATGCAGTGGCAGAGTTTCTCTTCCCACTCATTAGCGTTGCGTGTGCTGCGTGCCAGGGTGTAGCGCACAGGCGAGAGGCAAGGGTCACAGTGCGGAGCAGAGCCAGCTAATGGAGCAACACACGTCATCCCGGTGGCCAGCGCGGATCCCAGCGCCTCTCTCAACCCACCCAGTGAGCGCCCATGTAAATACAGACACCCGCCACGCATGCCATTTTGCAGGATTTGTGGACTGCTGCTCAAAAAATAAATCAAATAAATAAATAAATAAATAAAAATAAGGTCATTTTCAAATGCGCCAGAGCTTTATTTGTTTTTGGCAGTGGATCCTGCTATGTCTTTGGTCCCATTATCCCTTAAACTGTATATGCATTAGTGGGCCAGCCCATATTCAAAGCTCTTATTATGTGTAGGGGTCTTTCAGATTTTAGAGAAATGGTAATGGTTCCAAAGATGACAGCAAAGTGGCAGCTGGGGACAGAAAATTAGTTAAAAAAATGAAAAAGGGAGAGAAAGGGGGGTGGGAGAGGGTGAGAGAGAGAGAGAAATCCGTGATAAGATGATGATGGTAAAATCAAAACTGCCAGCCAACACCCCTCCCTTCCACATTACATCCCCCTCAATGCCCCCCAACCCCTTACCCCAACCTGATCCTCCACCCTCCTGGCTAGAACCCCTCCCTCCACCAGTCCTCTCCCTCCCCCCACCCCCTCGTCCTCCACACCTATTTCATGTTTGTTAATACCACCTCCCTCGTTTGAAGTTTAGAGCAAGGTTCAAAAGAGCCAGGTGCCGAATCACAATATTAAAGCAGAGAAGGAGCTCCATGAAAGCTGCAAGATCTGAGAGGGGAAGGCAACAAATATAGCTTTCAACTGCCTTTTGTCGGCCCCTTCTGCAGATGTCACCAGTTGTTATCCCCAACAGAGACTTCAAGCGTGGAGCTGTGCCGCCGGCTCTGTCCTCCGACACGTTTCAAGTGTCAATCACGGGGCCTAGGATGCAGCCTGCTTCCTGGTCACTGTCCTGTGAAAAGTGCCAACATTTTTGCCATTGATTTAACTCACTCAATATACAAAGAT
The DNA here is from genome assembly GCF_017589495.1 of Alosa alosa. NCBI lineage: Eukaryota > Metazoa > Chordata > Actinopteri > Clupeiformes > Clupeidae > Alosa > Alosa alosa. The sequence goes on from NC_063207.1 coordinate 27,821,842, forward strand.
AGAGGGAGCCAGCTTTTGTGGAAAGGGGAAAAGACCCTTTGGCAAGGTTACTCGCTGGTAATGGTGGCGACAGCCAGTGTGTGCACACACACACACACACAGACACAAAGGCACACACGCGCCACACACACACACGCACACACGCACGCACACTCCCACTCCCATGCTCCTTCGTTTGACTGCAAGCATTAACAGGCTGTTGAGAAGACCTGTAGTAGATGTATGAAAAAAAGAAGAAAAAGTTATTCAGAAGCAAACGAGCAAAGTGGGATAGAGAGTGCTTCATGTATTGTGACAGATAACGTTGTCTGCTTCGACATCAACAAAAAAGAGTTGGTTTTGACCTCGTTTAGGCTTAAAATGTCTCCAGGGATGAGGCATTGTTGTGCTTTCTTTAAACATGTTTAGCAGTTGAACGGCACAGAAAAGAAAAGACAGAGGGAAAAAAGGCTCTCCAAGCTCAGCCACTGCCTGTTGAGATTTCACTCCCTGATTGTTTGATGTTACTGCGACAGGAAACATCGAAAAGGGACTCATGTGAATGGCCAGCACAAATATAGTCGCGGGTGCCTGAAATAAACAAAACAAATACCACTGCCAGTAGCTCCTCCATAGGTCTGACATGAAGGGTTAGAAAGTGAGTCATAAAAACAGGAAATTGAATAGCAAATCAATATTTAAAAAATGCATTTAGCATTTTCCTTGATAATGCAGCTAAATGTTTTTTCAAGTAAATAAGTAAGTAGATTTGAGCATGAGGTACTGTGTACACTTGGCTACAGTTGACCCCACTCTTTTGTTGGTCCTCTCTGTTGAATTTAAGACCTCACTGAGGGAAGATCACAGATGTGCATGTGTTTTCAAATAGGACACATATAATACACACACACACACACACACACACACACACACACACACACACACAGGGATGGGAGAATAGAGCTGAAGCCACGGGTGACCTTGGCACGCTGTCTCACCTCCTTGTGCCTCCCTGTCTCAACCTTGTTGACGGGTGAGCGGACGCGGTCGTGGACGGGGCCGAGGACGAGGAGAGTCTTTTGAGGGGGCGGACATGGTCAGTTTGGGATATCCTGGATAAATAAGTCAGGGGCACCACGGTGGACTTCCCTCGGCCGTAACATCACTCAGCACCTTGGCTCCGAGAAGAATAACTTCAAGTGTCTATTCACTGGCCCGCTGACAAACAAAACCCACACACTTAGGCTCACAGGAATTGTACTGTACTTTGAACCCTAGAGTGGACATATTCTGCGCTTCACTCATGGTGAAGTCAGATCCAACTGTGATTGGCTCATGGGTTAAATGAATTAACTTTCACCAGATTTTTCAGCCAATATCCTCTTGCTGGAGTACAATAAACACTATGTATAAATTGTTAAATAATCCATACGGACAATGATACAAAATCATAAACAGGATTACGCATAGTGTAAAACATGTGTTGTATTTTAAAGTATGTGTTGTATTGTACTTAAAGACATCCTTTGTTCCAAGCTTTTAGTAGAGCACAGTTGTACATGCATCTCTAATCACAACAAGATCCCTTCATGGAGGAGCAGCATGTGGCTCTTCACAGATTGGATCTTGTGGACTAGTGAGGGCACTCATGGTTGGAGACGAGATGTATTTCCCAGAAGGAGACACTCCACCCCACGCCATCCCACCAACCAACAGCAACCCCCCTCCACACCAAAATATGTCACGGCGAAGCTCAATAATGCTCAGTGGGCCATTCCAATGTCACCAGGCCAGTGTGAGGCGGGGTGGGAGCAGGGCAGGAAGCCCCCCCTTTAATCCTGCACGTATCGGGATTCGCTCAGATCCAGCCCGGCCCCCGCTGCCATATTGACAACACTTGATTTTTCTCCCAACGGAAAGAAGAAGCAGAGAAGAAAATTGCTGCATTTAAATCTATTAATCTGAATGTCATTCTTCACGGGATAATTTTTAGGAGGTGAAGATTACCCCCCAACCTCCCCCAAAAAAATAATATAAAAAAGTTGCGCTGTCTTCCACTCCTACAAACACAAATCTGCTGCTTTCTCTCTCTATGCATCTCTAACTACAAAAGCCATGATTTTCTGGATTACACACTGAAATGTAATACAAAACGGGATGGTGCGTATGTATTGCATTGTTTATTATTTCATAATTGTGTCATATATCAAATTTTTTATTATAAGGAAACAAATATCTATATATATGATACACACACACACACATGTGTGTATATATATTCCATTTTCCCCAAATCATAAGAATTTACATTGACCAAAGGTTTGGAATTTTTCAAGACTCAAGTATTTTTAACTCTAAGTCAAAACTATACCAAGGACAAAAACTATTCTTTGTTGTAAGTGGTCATTGTGTAAGAAGGAAAACAATTTCCAAAAGCAAGATCTTGAACCTTCTGTGAACTGAGCCAAAGTACGCAAACATCTAAAAACTTAGCACTCCCGCGAGACAGTCCTATCTGAGATTCATGCCACCTTCCTTCAAAAACAAACTGATGGGGTGTTTGCAGAGTGATTCAAAGGGTCTGAGCTCCGATGCCTGATCCAGGCTCGGGCTGCTCTGTAAAATGGCAGGAAACATATATCTGTCAGTCTCCATTTAAAGGATCACCTGTAAGGAAGTGCTCTTGCCAATTGTGCTGACACAATCATAGTGCCTTAGCAACACATCCTCTGGATTCCAGTCTTTTGTGATCGCCGTAGTCATACGCGGTGCAGCTTCCTGCTTTGCGAGCAAATTGTCTCTATGGTGGCCTCCCTGGCTTTTCCACTGTTCAGCATATAGGTTTGTAGAGCCAGTGAAAGGAAAAAAGGAGGAGAGTGGAAGCGAATGGGGAAAAGAGAGATGGAGTGAGCAAGAAAGAGAAAGAGAGAGTGATATGGAGAAATGGGCCGAAAGAGGGGACATTTATGTCTGCCACAGTGAAACACAGTGACCCCTTATCCCTCATCCGCACGAGCAGTCACATGATGATGTCTTCAAATATCACATGGGCTGTTTTGTGTCGAGGCCAAGACTGGTGAAGGTTGCTGTATAACAATCCCATTCTTCTATTGACACCATGTACGGAGGGCATTCAGTAAACAGAGTTGGCCGCTGCAATGACCCTTTCTTTGTTTACAAAGTGGTAGAGACTTCAGCTCTGGAGGGGGAAAACTGCACTCTGTTGCACATTTGATTGTTTTTTCCCCTCCCTCTTCTGTTCCTTTCTTTTTTTTTGGAGGGTGGAGTGGGGTGGGGTGTTTTAGGGGTCAAAGGTGACAAATCACGGCTTAACCTCTTGGTTTGTTGTTTCTGTGTTATTGTTGTCGTTGGTGAGTTTTCATTTTTCCCTCTTTGTGTTTGTTACGCGGGAAATCTGAAGAAGAAGGGGAAAAACGCCTGGCTGTTGTTGAGGAAGAGCAGGCGTGTCTTTGTGTGTGTGTGTGTGTGTGTGTGTGTGTGTGTGTCAGCCATCACCATTCTGTGTCCACCTGGCTCCAGTGCACTGCCAAAGTTTTTGTCACACCTCTGGACCCTCTAAGCCCTCCACCTCACCTCTTTCCTGTGTCAGACTGCACGCTTCTCAGGGTGGGGGCTGGCCAATAAAATGACCTCTATGATCTTCCAAACACAGACCAGAAGCAGCCATACTTACATGAAATGACCATTACGGAAAAATTATGCAGTGAATTACACAGGCACTGCAGCCATGTTTGTTAAGTGTTTACTGCAATTGAAAAACTGCATGTTTTCCTGCAAGGGGTTTGAAAATTAATTCCACAGAATATTGTGTAATTGTGTGTGTGTGTGTGTGTGTGTGTGTGTGTGTGTGTGTGTGTGTGTGTGTTTGTGTGGTAAGCTCTGACTAGAGAAACCTATACACTTCTAAAAATACTGACCAATGCCACAGGTTGATTTGTAGCCACAGGATTTATTAGCTCTCTACACTTACAATGTGAATACAATGAGAGGTTCTCTCTCTCTCTCTCTCTCTCTCTCTCTCTCTCTCTCTCTCTCTCTCTCTCTCTCTCTCTCTCTATCTCCCCTCCTTCTCATTCTCTCTCTCTCCCCCTCTCTCTCTGTCTCTCTTACTTTCTCTCCCTCGTTCTCTCTCTCCTTTGTGACTACAGTGAGAGGTATTGGGTTGCATGCCCAGTTCAAACAAAGACTCCTCTGAAGTCTCTAGAATGGCCTCTGGGAATACAGGCGTTGAGATTCACAGGGCACTATGGTCCTGGGGCAAACTCCCATCCCCACCTCTCTCTCTCTCTCTCTTTCTTTCTCCCCCTTTCTTCCTTCCACTCTTTCTTTTTGTCTTTCCATCTCTCTTGTTTCTTCCTTTCTCTCTTTATATCCCTATATGTCTCTCCCATGCTCTCTCTGTCTTTCTCTCACCCTCCATTCCTCTCTCTCTCTCCCTCTCTCCCTCTTTGTCTGTCTCATAGCTGGGGGATTTTCTGAGAACACATTGGCAGCCGCCGCCGTGCCATGATCTTCTGAGCCCTCCTGATTTGATCTCGGCGGCCACATGTGCCCTGGCGGACTAATTGTCGGTGACAGGGGCACCTGCTCTCTTGCGGCGAGGCCCCTAGCTTGCCCATCGCACCCGCCAGCTCTCCGGCGGCGGCGGCGGCGCCCCCTACAGATGGACATGGAGCTCGGGGAGAAGTGAAGCCCCCGGCAAGGCTTTTGAGATGCCTAGCAGCTGCCGGTTGGTCTTGGGCCGCTATCAAGGCATTAGCCGCGGCAGCATTGTGTCTCTGCGAGTATTTTCCAGTCCCTCATCTTCTCAGCTGTTAAGTCTTTTCATGAGTTAGTGCATGACAAGCATGTCATATGAACTTTTGTGGGGATGTTGTTTTTCTTTTTCTTTCTTTCTCTCTCTCTCTCTCTCATTCTCTTTCTCTCTCTCTCGTGCTCCATGAAAGCTGCGTGCCCATGTGTTGCCATATTTGGACTTTAGGCAAACAGGAGAACTAAGTTTGTTTTCATATAGCCTACTGTTCTTGGAAAGAATGATTTGTTGTGATTTTGTCATTTACAACTTCATGTTAAGTATGTGATGGACATGTATAAGGTCTTGAGTTTGTATTCAGCATAACCTGCCCAAGGTAGTTTAATTTACCATCATCGAAACTCCTTGATTTAGTATGAAAAAGAGTATGGCAAAGTATATTGCCATTTAAATGCAGAATTCATGATGCTCAGGAATGATAAAGGTGATGAGATTACAAAACAAAATCTAGAATGATAATCAAGGTTCATCAAATGAGCCAGATGAGGTGACCAATGCCATAAATGGCTGGAAAAATAAGCTTCTCTTTTGAAACTTTCCAGTATGTTTTCCTGTTTGAAAGACATGCGAGGTGGAAAAAAAACTTTCCATGCAGGTTCAAAGGTTAAGGGCAGGTGCAGAAATTGCCACACAGCTGTGTCCAAGAGTTTTTCTGGGTTGTGCATTGTCTCTCTCTCTCTGTCTCTCTCTCTCTCTCTCTCTGCTCAGTCTTCATATTTCTCAATTTGTATTCCTCTATCTCAAAAGTAATGCAATCCTTTTTTGCATCTGGACATAAAACAGCCTTTGAGATTTCTCATAATAATGATAATTATATAATTATTATAATAATAACAATAATAAATGTTGTTTGTATAGCGCCTTCCTCAAATCCAAGGTTGCTTTACAATTGTCTCATTGCTATACTATCATTGTAAGAGATAAAAAATAAATTAAAAAAAGCTCCTGTTAGCAGTTTGGCTCCAGAGCTCCGGCACAATGCCACCATGGTAATGCTCCGTCCGTCTGTGTGTGTGTGTGTGTGTGTGTGTGTGTGTGTGTGTGTGTGTGTGTGTGTGTGTGTGTGTGTGTGTGTGTGTGTGTTTGACATGCTAAGAACATGGCCCTGTCACTTCCAGCGCAACAGTGCAACAAGCGCGCTTCTTCACAGTCCACACTGATCTGTGCTTAATGCCAGGTCAATGCAGGGAGGACTGCACCACGGCAGTGCATTGTCAATCCAAGGCGTGTAAGATGCACTTGACAAACCCCCTCAAAATGTACAAAGCAGATTTGACTGCCTTAAGCTGTTCCCCGTGGCCTGTCCCTTCTCCTCAGCACAGACTCCTGCGTATTAAATATTAGAGGCCAGCAGCTGGTTGTTTATCCTTACTTGAGTGCATTAACCTCTGTGGTCCTTCTCTTTTTTGTTGTTAGCATTCGGTGCAGTGAAGGAGCCACGCTGTCATCTGCGGCGCTGCGAGCTCATTGGCCTGGCACGGACACAGCGGCTGTAAAGTCCACCACGGCAAGCAAACACGGGTGACGTTGCAGTCTGATAGAGCTAATGGACTTGGGGCATCGGCACTGGCTTGCACAAGGCGGATGGTGGGGAGGTGGTGGTGGGGAGGTGGTGGTGCGGAGGTGGTGGTGGGGGCTAAAGCAAAGGTTGGGGTCACCCGAGCAGAAAAACACTTGACGTTTTCTTCTTCTGCTTGTTTGGTCAGTGAGTGGCCTGCACGGTGGTGGAGCAGGGTGACTCTTGGAAGAGGTCCAGGAACAACACGGAGAAGAAGACGAAGAATTGCACACACACACACACACAAAAACACACACACACACACACACACACACACACACACACACACACACACACACACACACACGGTGACAAAGACATAAACACACACATTCGAAAAAAGGTCTATATGAACTCCTGCCTGCTGTGAGCAGCCAAATCAGGCCTCAGCTCAACGGCTGATGGGTTAAGAAGAAGAAAAGGCACATCTGCACCCTGGACGGCATGCCCTTGGAGGAGGCAGCGGGCAGCGTGGGCATTAGTGCCAGAGTCGTTGCGCCGCACATGTGGACGGCATGCCCTTGGAGGAGGCAGCGGGCAGCGTGGGCATTAGTGCCAGAGTCGTTGCGCCGCACATGTGGACGGTTGCACGGCAGCTGGACTACAGCTGGGGAGATGGCGTCCCCAGCTCTGAGCCATCTGTCAATCACCTGAAGAGGACCGCGTTATGTTGTGACAAGTGAACTGACCCCGCGTTGTTGTCATGTCTAACTGGTAATCAGGATGACAGTTATTAAATGGCATTTCTATTGTCATTGTTAATGTATTAATCATAGACTATTTTAGTGTCATATCGTATTACCAAATAATACAATATCTATACATGTTCCTCCTTACAGAGGTCACAAAGCCTCAGACATACATATGTCTCAGTTATAAATACAAGCAACCATTATGTAGGCCATAATATATATAACAGGTATGAGAATCACTGGCTACTGGCACTCACAGAAGATGTTCTTATTGACAGCAGAGGATCTGGACTTTGATATCCTCCTGATAAGTCACCCAGAGCCAGGTTCCCCCCACCCCCACCCCTCACCCCATCTAGTTTTCCCAATAGCCAGCCCTAACGGGAAGACCACCTTTTCCTGAGCAAATATTACGCCACAGCCTCATCACTACTGAGCTGGGCCTTTTTAACCTTATACGGGCGTGAGGGGAATGGACCTGTGAGTGGGACTAGACACAGAGTTCATCCTTTTGACTGTCTGTCTTTCTGTCTTCAGTATTGAAGGCTTCGACTTTTCTACTGGATTCAACTGAACACTTGTAGTCTGGTAGACAAGATAGATATTTATCTGGTCCTGCTGAGCCAAAGTAACAGTGCAGTGCAGAGACATTTCTGAAACACTGCTGTGAAAACGGACAGGAAATAAACACTTTGATCTTTAGAGATCAGAAAAGTCTTTGTTTCTGCTTGGGGGTTGCATGTATTCCAAACGGATAATGTCACATTCGCCATCCAGCAAGGACATCCCATCACATCTCCATGTGTCTGGTGTAAAAGTGGCTGCTTGCTCTGACATTGACAGGCTGGTTGGCATGAGCAGTAGAGACATACAGTAGCACTCAAGGCCATAATCACTGCCAATACCCCATCCATTCCTCTCTGTCTGTCTTTGTGTGTGTGTGTGTGTGTGTGTTTGTCTGCTTGTTTTTGTCTCTGGATTAGAGGAGCAGTGGAGGCAAACAGCAGACAGACAAACAGGGTCGAGGCATTTGCTCTCGCACACACAGACACACACAAACAGACGGCATTTCACGTGAGGGCACAGCAAGAAATTAATTAGCGAGGAGAAGTGTACGCGATACTGTAGGAGGCCGCGTCTGTGTGTGTGTGGGTGTGTGTGTGTGTGTGTGTGGGTGTGTGTGTGTGTGTGTGTGTGTGTGTGTGTGTGTGTGTGTGTGTGTGTGTGTGTGTGTGTGTGCGTGCGTGTGCGTGTGTGTGTGTGCGCGCGTGTGTGTCTGTCATCCCAACCACCTTCAGCTTGCGCCAGCAAAAACCCTACTGAGGCCCTACTGTGACGGAACAGCAGGCTTCGTGTGTTCTGTGGACATCCCCCACTTAGCACTCCGACAAATATCTACTCTTGTTTTTCATGACTTTTCTCTCTCCCCCCCTCTCTGTCTCCCTTCTTCTTTCCCCCTTTTTCCGCCTTTTTGTTAGCTTTTGGGGTTTGTTCACTCTCTAATCTGCAAGAAGAAGCCCAAAGACTGGACAATGTTGTGGACTTGCGACAAAGTCAAGCGTGGGATGAGGACTGGCCAAGACGAGAGCCACCATGACAAACCCTCCAACACGCTCCGTCTGCTCCTCGCCTTCTTTCTGATCGCCCTCTCACCGTCCCCATCGACTTCGCCTCCTAAGCGTTTGGGGGAGATGGGGTTGTGTGTGTGTATGTGTGTGGGGGGGTGTACCAGCAAATTGTGTCCCCCCACGGCGGCTGAAATGAATACACAATGCAGAAGAGCTTAAGGAGAAAGCACTCCGTTGGCGTCTATCAGTCCCCAGCACTCGATCACAGCGGAGAGGCTTTGCTCTTTTGTCTTCGCTCGTGTCATTGCTCTTGGTCCCAGCCTCAGACGCGGCAACATCGGCGCGCTTTTGTACCAGCAATGGGATCATCTTTGGAGCTGGAGTATTAGAGGAAGAGAGGAGACAATGAAACGGGACGGAGCCCCACAAAGACCAACCCTGTGATTAGAGTCTATGTTTGGGGTTTTGGTGAATAAAGTGACATTTAAAGTGTTGTAATTGCATGGTGATCGTTTTAAGACGGTTAAAATAAATCCACTGAGACAAGATAATACAATTACTGTGTACGCTTTTTTGGGGGAGTAGTTTTTTGCATATTTATTTTTTTTGATATAGGTTACTAAACAACATCAAAAATGACCAACAAAGGACTACTTACTCTGTAGTTTCAGTCTGATATAAGTAAGCAAAAATGTAAGACCTTCACACAGACAGACACACACACACACACACTAGAAAAAAAAACACCTTATGAAAACACGCTCACAAATTTTCCATCATAGTTGTCCAGGGCATATCCCCTTACATTGACCTCCTGCACAAGACATGTTCAAGACAAATAAAAGGCATAAGACGGGCGGGCCGCAGAGGAAGGGGCCAGTGGCGGAAACCGGGACTTTTTCACCTTTTGCATGTCGTCGGTTTCCTCATTGGAGGGCCTGGTTCCTCACCAGCTGTCATCCTGAGGGGGAAGGAAGAGCCCGGAACACCCCCCTGCGCAAGAACACACCGTAATATGGCACGCTGACACTGCACAACACACACACATACAAAAACATAGACATGCACACTTACACACACACACACACAGACAGACCACCACCGTCTGGAGTGAAATTGGCTGACTGTGGCTGAAGTCGCTCTGTCTTTGCAACAATGTGAGCTGTCTAAAAAGAGTGCTAAGCTAGATACAAAAGGCTTATATAGAGGCACTTAAAAGGATTACATTTGACACATTACAGTTTTCTGACTGCAATATGCATCTGAATATAAGAAGATGGTTAGACATACTTTTTAAGGTTATAAAGCACATAACAGCTCACTAATACATTGACAAGACATGAAACCAGGATTAGGGTTGGAGTTTGCATAAGGGTGGGAGATTTGTATAAACATAGTGTTGTTATGTATTGATAGTGTATGTGTTATGCTGTTTTAATGATGCTGTAGATGCACAGTTACAGTATAAGTCAAATGAATAATACATACGTTGGACTGTTTTTCTACACAATGTTAGAGCTGATAATGCCATTTACTATCATCATTATGATAGTCACTCTGTACAACATGGACCAAGATAATATACAGCAGTGTGTGTGTGTGCACAGACGGGCACACGTACATACGCACTGCCTCTGTAAAGATGGTCCTCCTGTTTCTCTGCACAGAACTCTATTCACTAAAGACCAATTAGGTGCAGAAAATATGTTTGATATGGCACTCCAATTCTTCTGTGCCAAGAAAGCCATTTGTTCTGACTGAAACAGAAAAAAAAAACATTGTTACAATTCAGACTATTCCATCAAAACAAAAATGAAAAAAAGAAACTTTCTGTCACTCGTCATCCCCTCTGAAGCCTTTGTTATATTTGTGTCTCTTCAAAACTGCAACAGAGAATTAAGAGAAGGCGAAACTCTGTGGGGTGCTAAGGAAAGGTAGCGAGAGGTTATTTATCTTCTTCTGAAAGATAAACAGTCACCAAGGACACCAGATCGGTGTCGCCGCTCTCACTAATCTCCAAGCTCTAGCACTTGAGTGTGTCCAGGCTCTCTTGGAGGTACCCCCACTGGCCACCCAGAGACATATGGTGGGCATCATCTTGATTAAATCTCCAGAGCACTTGCCATAAGATTACAGCAAGATGAGGGCCGTGGATCAGATGATTTACTCAACAATCTGACCCCAGCCATTAAGACTTTGCTGTGCTCCTCCATGTGGAATCACAGGGTTTAATGCAGTGATCGAACATGACTTTGTCCTTATATGACTGTTGTCACATATTGCCTGTACTGTGATAATAGTAAGTATAGTAAAGTTGTGTGACAGAGACACAATCACACACAATCACATCATCTGTGATTTCTAACACATAGGAAGAGGTAAGATCCTTAAATAGAGTATCTATATTTTTATAATCCAGATAACACACGCCACATGCACTGTCCTAAACAAACAATCCTGACAATTCTACGATCTTACACAGCATCATAGTGTTATACGGTAGAAACCCAAGCACATCAAATTCAAAGGAAATCTACCATTTCAGACAACATAAGGCACTTTGCCTGCACAAAAAACCCTCCCTTTCTCCACAGCCAGTAAATGGTTAAGGGGGAGGGGGGGTCTGTTGGTGTAGCGCTGTCATCTTGGAGCCATGTCCGCCTCGTCCGTGCGAGCGTTAAGTAACAGATGTTCACCTGGCCAAGCGCGAGGCTTTTGGACGAGAAGACGCCCATATGCTGTGAGGAGAGGATGACATGTCCCCGTGTGCATGGAGAGAGAGTCACATGTCTCACTGTTACATATCTTACCAAGAAGAGAAGAGCGAGGGAAACGAGCCCACAGGGATGACAGAGGAGAGAGAGGGAGAGAGGGAGGGAAAGAGAGAGAGAAAAAGCGAGCCAGTCAGTGGTAGATTCACCAAACCAAACCAAAATCATGGGTGTTTTACAGTACAAATGCCAGTACTACTTACACTTTAAAACTGTTGCAGTTTGAACAGGCTTTCAAAAACAGTATTGCTGGAAATACAATTTAATGTGTGTGTGTGTTAGCATATAAATGTCACAGGAGCATGCCGAAAATTTACCCATAAAAATCCATGTTACTCTGCCTTGACCCTGAGCTGACACATCTTAATCGGATGAGACACTAATAGGTCAAGGATTGTTTTTGTTTTTTAAGCATAAAATTGCCCATTACACGCACAGCAAAAAACCCACACTTGACATCTTAAAAATTGCTGTGAAAAAGACGTATGTAGCCTCGGGACTGTTTAGGGAGTGTGTGTGTGTGTGTGTGTGTGTGTGCATGTGGTGTGTGTGTGTGTGTGTGCAATCCAAAGCCGTGCTCTCGCATACAAACACTGGAGCCCACCACAGAAAAGCCATGTTGCTCCTGCTCGTAATTAAAGACATGAAACCCCACAATGAAAATGAACAAGATGCTTCAGCAGAGCTATTAATATCCCTGGCTTGTTAGGACTAGGGCATCTGTTTGTTTGAAAGGAATTCCACCACTGGGTTGACCTCAGCGCTGACTGAGTGTGTGTGGAAAATCTACAGGCACACACATACACACACACACACACACACACACACACACCACACACACACACACAACACACACACACACACACACGTCCACCAGTGCCAGCTGTATTCTCTGGGTCTCATTGTGGTGTTTCACGTGCACATCTCCCTAATTTAAGGCCCACGGGCACCAAACCAGGTCAACTTTTAGGAAGCAGACTTCTTAGAATTGTATATTAGCAGTGAAGTAGGCAACTGGGGTGGTTATATAAAGCGTTGTCTTTTATTGGGGATTACTGGGGTCTTTGGAAAACCCTGATTGTTTATGTACCCTAAGCACTGGACACCAATCAGATAATCTTCAGCATTAGATGTGCAACTTGTTATAAATTAAGATGTAGTTATAGTTATAGCCTACTGACAGTAAACACTACTGCTGTTAGTGGGACACACACTGTAACCAGTATGGTTTACACAGTAAATCTGATCATATGTGGTGTATTTGAAGGAGTGAGTTATTATTATGGTGTTTTATGATATTATTATTATTATTATTATTATTATTATTATTATGATAGTTCTCCTATCTCTTTAAAACTTTGTTCCACTTTTTATCACATTCACAGATCAGACCTCAAAATGTTAATGTCAAAACAGAAATGATAATATCTTTTTCTTGAATGACTAACCCTATAAAAAACCCAGCATGACTGTGTGGAGTATTTTGGGTCCAGATAGGCGTGTGGTATAAGCAGGCCAGGGTGATGAGTGAGCGGGGCGAGGAGGGGGATCTGGGTAAAGCAGCCAGAGCTCAAGTTCTCTGTGCTTGCACGGCCTTCTGGGAGGCTCTGGCCCGGAGGCCAGACGTTTGCCGACCTGCAGCGTCTCATTGTGTTCCGCCGACCCTCTAAGCCATTCGGCTCCAGAGCTCTTTCCATGCCAGTCAGTTGCCCCGGTGGAGGAGGGAGACAGCGCCCAAGAGAGAGGGGGAGAGAATGACAACAAAGAAAACAGGAGAGAGAGAGAGAGAGAGGGACTCTGAGGTAGATCTAAGCAGGGTAGTGGGGAGATCGGGGTGGGGGAGAAAGAGGAGGGGAGAGGGGGATAGAGAGAGGGTTAGAGAGAAAGAAAGAGAGTATAAGCAAGTTGCCATGAAAAAAATTTGTTAATAAAATATTTGCACAGAAGTGTGCTCTGGGCTGGGTAGATAACCTATCTCTGTTTGAGTTTAGCTTTCCCTGTTCTAAATACTCATCTTCTGCCTGTTTGGCTTATTGATTGGCTTGGCAAGAAACTAGGCCTCTTCAGCAGTGACCAAGGTCAAATGACACCCTCCACCCACTAATGCACAAGCTTGCAACCCCCAACACACACACACACACACATACACACATACACACACAGAGACACAGAGACACATACAAACACTCACACAAAAACACACCCACACACGGGTTCACATAGATGATTTAAAGCAGACTTTAAATAGGTGATTGATCAAACCTATACACTATGGCAACTCTTCCACATTGTAATGCCTGTTACAACTTTGTCTGATGGAGGATAACCCCAAATTGTAGCACACCAAACAGAAATCATTTGATGGGAAGATAAACCCTCTCCCATCTCCACCCCCCTCCTGCATATCTGTCCCTTCTCCTTCTCAAGCCATGCAGACTAATGTGATGTACAATTAAAATTGATCGTTAGCATCTTTCTTCCGGCTATGACCTTCCTCTGTCGACTCTGCCGGGGCTGGGGCTCTGAGGCCGGCCACTAACACTCGCCTGCTCCTGCTCCTGCTCCTGCTCCTGTGCCTGTGACTGTCCCGCACACTAATAACGCCACTTTCCCTGGTTTAAGGTTCCTGCCAATCACCAC